>NW_024043473.1:0-3709 GCF_014851395.1 Micropterus salmoides
ACCTTTGCTCGGCTTCCGGAGACCTGTGGTTGTACATGAACAGATTTCAGATTAGATGACATTGATGTCCAGTAAAGAGGAAGTGAAAGTCTCTTGCTGGCAACTCAACCCTTTAGAGAAATAAAAAAGGTCTCCCTGATCTCGCACATGAGTGGAGGCGTGAAAGGAGGTGTGAAAATAAGAAGAGGGTCAAGCGTTTTCATTTTTCTAGACATTTTAAAGTTTGTTTTTGAGAGAACATAATTTATATGTATCCCCTGAGGATGTCTGAATAATTGTTTTGATCAGCAAAGAAGGCACTATTTGCTAATGTGATATCAACAGTTGTGAAGAGGCAAGCATCTTCATTTTGTGACTGTAGGAGCAGGGGAGGCCTTTCTCTCCTTTTGAAGTCAGAAAGAGATGAGGAGAATAGAACGCATTCAACATTATGTAAGAGAAGGGATGTTCATATATTTTGTTTGACAGGTGTGGCCTACTTTATTTGGCCTTTAAACATTTAAATGATTATACTAACATGAGCTATAGAGGCCTGCATGATATGTTTTATTACCTTATTTGGAGTTTGGAGGAATTGTTTGTGAACTGAGGCGAAGGGGCGTTGGACAGAAGGACCATCTACCCATAAAAGGAAAAGTAATGTAAAAACCAATCAATGTGATGATCATGTCCTGATAGCCAATGACTGTTTGAGAAAAGGGTGGGGTCCTCCCTGTCTATTTCTTAATTTAAGTTGCTGACGCTAGAGCTCAGCGTAAACTTTTTGGGGCTTGTTGAGATTAAATAAGTTTCTCTTTGGGTGGACCCCTTAAGAAAACTAGAAAGAGTTTTTCGTCTCATTTTTTGTCTTCGTTTTCTTCCCCCTCTTCCGGACTGGTAAGTTAGCTTTTACTTACTTTAACATCCACCCTGCCTACATTAACACACCGCATTACAGATACGCAGCAAACTGGCCCTGGCTCATTCCAGGTTATGTGTTTAGTGCCCTGCTCTCTGGAATCTAAAGCGAAAGGGGAAGAGGGGTTGACTAGGGAAATTTTGAATCAATTAGCAATTCAAAACAGATGGTCAGGCCAGTACAGTGTTGAAACTAGCTTGTTATCAGAAGTGGTATCTGAATTCATAATGTGTAAGGGCGCCCGGAGATGGTGACCCGAGAGAGCGGGGTTCCTTGCGGTGTGCCACTTGTCGCTAAACTAGGTTGAACTCGCGGTTGTTTGCCGTGGGTAGAGAGAGGTTTAAGCTTCTCTGCAGGTTTAGCAGGGACATTTCCTCTTTTACTTTAGGTTTTATCTTTTTTGTTTTTTACAAGTTTGTTTGGGTTTTTCTTGTTGCCACACGGCTCCTCCTGGTTGCATGTCGAAGTGTCCTTGGGCAAGATACTGAACCCGAATTGCCCCTGGTGGCTGTTCCGCCAGTGTATGAATGAGTGTGAATGTTAGTTTCCGTTTGAGCACTTAGGCTCAGTGTATGAATGTGTATGACTGGTGAATGCAGATGTAGTGTAAAAGCGCTTTGAGTGGTCGAAAAGACTAGAAAGGCGCTATGCAAATACGGAGCGATTACATTTATTTCAATACCGTCACTAATGACAGGATGTTAATGGCTTTATATGGTCTTGAATCTAACCTATATTAATTGAAATGAATGACATGCGATAATCAGCGAGTTTGTACTTGGAATATTCGAGGGGATCATTGTCCTATTAATGTAAGAAATACTGGCCTTCATAAAAAAAGAGAACACTGATATTGCACTGCTACAAGAAACCTATTGAAACGACGATGTATTACTCGTCATTCACATTCAGAAGTAGGGGGGTGGCAATTCTTATAAAACGGGCCCTACCAGTTACACACTTGATTGTGTCCAGGATAGACATGGTTGATATATATAGTTGATGGATTTTTACACAGGCAAACTATTTAATATTAAACATGTACTACCCTGCTTCTCACCCCTCAGACTTTCTCACTGATGCGTTATTGGATTTTTTCGGCCGTGACAGCAAATATTCATTGCCAGTATTGTGATTTTGGGCAATGATTTCAACTGCATCTTGAATCCACTTGTAGATAGATCTCCACTCAGCACAAAGTCTCCCTCTTCACAAGCAAAGTCGCTTCATGTTAGCTGTGAGGACCTTGGACTGGTGGATATGTGTATCTTTTTTACTTTTGCTGTATAGATTATTTCTTCCTACCTGGGAGTAATTTGTCTACAGTATTGGGCCGGTCGCTCCGTGACAGAGACGTGTTGTCTGCGCTGAAGTGGTAAGACAGAAGAAAACAGGGAGAACATAAAGAAGATTTGAGTTAAGCTAACTAGCCATCTAATGTCAGCGGTATCCGTGCCTTTTGTTGTTCAACATTTCAAAGCCTAGGATTCAAGAATAAAACAACCTACAGAAATAAAACAGCTGTAACTGGTTTTTAAAATTGAACTAGTGGTAGACAGTGTTGGGCGCGTTAGTGTGACATATTACTTTCTTATTGACACAGTCCAACATGGATACAGTAACATTATTACAGTTACTAATCCATGTAACGCTGCGTTTCTGCGTTACTGAACACACCAACCTTGGCGTGAATGTGAATCTGCGCTGCAGGTCAGCAGCACTGGACCTTATGTTGTTTAGGTCAGCTGTTCGCCAAAAGCTAAAGGAAGAATGGAGAACAAGGGAGAGAGGCGTTCTTCCACAGCTGGAAGTATTATTATTGTCACAAGACAGTGTAGTAAGTAATATATCTTTTTAAGGAGTAATAAGTAACTAGTAACTAATTACAATTTTTTAATAACTTGCCCAACCTGGTGGTAGAATAGCATCTATTGAAACTGTAATAAATAGTAATGAATAACATTATATTTTTTATTTAGTGTCATGATATTATAATATATCTCATGTATACTAGTTTCTCCTCCAGGTTGTGGATAGAGTCTCAGCAGTGGACAGATGTAGATTTAGCCAGAGCCACAATGCCAATGTGCCAATATCTGCTCCTTCTAGCCACCTCGTCCTTAAAACAACACACTCCTCTGTATCTGTTTAACTAAAGTTATTGTTATATATATAGGGGTGACCCTGAACAGTCTAAGATTCAATGATTCAATAGGAGGAGCCTGATTTGACTTGGTTGAAGAGAATAGCCTTAATTAAATGAACATATGCTGCCTTTTCCTATTGAAATGATACCGGTATTGTTTCAAACAGAGTGGTGAAGGATTTGAACGGTTGGCTTAACTCCTTCATATAAGAAAGCGACGCACAGGCTGAAAGTGGCTTTATTACAATTGCCTGGACCAATGGGAGGGTTAAGTTACCAAAGATAAAGATATATCAATTATGTGCTCATTCAAGGTAATTATCTGGCTGGATAAAGAATGATACCACCTCCATTTGGCTCAATATTGAGTCATCATTATCAAATACCCACTGCAAGATCCACTGTTCTTTAAGAGTTTTAAGTGTAGAAGAGAGAATTGTACTAACCCCATAACAATGAATGCTTTGGGCATGGTGATAAGTCATGTCGTCTAGAAGGCAGAACCAAATTAACTTCCGCTTTTACTCTAAAACTCTGTCTGATGCTGGTTTTTGTTTATGTTAAAGGAAAGGAGTGATCTGATTGGGAGACTTCTTTGCAAATAATAGTTTGATGTCATTTGAGGATTTGTCTCAGAAATATCAATGACCTAAACAGGATTTTTT
>NW_024043474.1:0-13000 GCF_014851395.1 Micropterus salmoides
GCTCTCAGGGAGAGGGGAATAGTTTTGAGTAGTTCAAATTTATTTAATATAAATGCACAAATCCACACTGTTGTCCACTACACAGGTGAGCCAACACTAGACAAAAAGGAATACACACACTTAAATACCCAAGAGAGGTGGAGGAAACGAGACACAGGTGGAAACAAAAATCAACTCAAGGACAGGAAGTGAACTGACAAAGACCCACCAGGAAGGATTTAACAAAAGAAAACAGGAAATCACCAAACTCACAACCAAAACCAGGACATCCAGGGGTTAAAGTAGTTTTCATCAGAATTTGATAAACGCCTGTTTGTCTCATGTCCACATTCTCACCAAAACACTTCCTATTCAGCTCAGTCAGGAGAAACTTAAATGAAAAAGAGGCTTAAAGAGGAATTAAAAGGAAAAGGAACAGGAGAGTTTAAGAAATGTGAGAGGGATGTATGGCCTACCTGGTGGAGGGGCTGTGACCACAGAGGCCAGAACCAGAATGGATGTGAAGGGCTCAGTGGGATCACTGAAGACTGCTTGATCCACCAGCTGCTGGAGCGAGAGAGGGAGGGAGGCCTGGAGCTGGAGTGATGCTGCAGTCTTTTATCTGGTCGGGGTCCTCCAGGAGAGAAAAGACAGTTTGAAAGTTTGACAGCAACAATATGATTGGCTCACAGAGGTTGTGGCAAATTCTGATTGGTTTAACTGAAAGAATGAACGCCCTCAATCTAATGACGGAGTTGGAAGCAGAAAAAAGGAAGAGAGGGGGCGGGGGAGAAATAGAGTCAGCATGAACGATGTCTTCCTGATTCAACTTCTGCTGAGTTTCAATTCTCAGAAAAAAAGAGCTGCAAAGATAAAATGAGGAACCAGCAGATCTCAGAGCAGTAAAATATCATCTTATCTGTGTTCTTCAGCAGCTGCTACAGTATCACCATATTGCACCAAGAAATTCAGAGAGACTGAAATCTAAAACAGACTAAAAGTCACTATGAGGAAGTGACATCATCCTAACCACAGGAAGTAGCTGCTGCGTCTCTCTACTAAAGCACTAGTTTAGAAACTCAGACAGTTCTGAGCACGAGAACAAGAGACAGAAGAAGGAGAGACTCAGAGAATCATGATGGTTGAGTTCAAATGGATTTCTTTATTTCTTACAGCGGTGCTTCAGTTTACAGGTAAGAATACATATATCACATATATAAATGGAAGGCACATTGTAAAAAATAACTTGATCAATATTATTAAAGATTCTTTATTAGCTACATTTGATTTAACTAAGAAAACCAAATCTGTTGTTTCTAATGTGGTGAGTTTAGTGAACTCTTGGAAACTAAGGATAAAGAAATAATCGTCACTAACTATGAACATAACAGACATTTTCTCATTTCACTTTATTTTTCATCATTTTCTCAACAGCAGCAGCTGAAAAACATTCCCCCTCCTTCACTGTCAGAGTTGGAGGTGACGTCACTTTGCCTTGTGAAAATGTGATAGACGGTCAGAAAAAATGTGAAAATACTACATGGCTCTTTTTTGGTTCAGGAAACACAGCAGCAGTAGAGCTGGTTAAACTTGGGCAGATTGTTGAAAACACCAAAGCTAAATCAGACAGACTGAGTGTTACAGAGAACTGTTCTCTGGTTATAAAGAAGGTCACAGTCAAGGATGTTGGTCGTTACACCTGCAGACTGGCCCGATCAAGACAAGTTTTAGACTCTCTGGTTCTTCTGTCTGTTATTACCAGTGAGTATTTCCATCATAATGTTTTCAGCTCAAACTGTCTTGTTAGAACAATATACTGAAACATTACAATAATTATGATCACAGTGATGAAGTTAACTTTACTCTTGTTGTCTTTCTCTCACAATATCTCCATCTTCACCAGTGACTGAACGTAAGGACGCTGATGAGGTGACGTTAACCTGCTCTGTGTCGACACGTGAACAGTTCTGTAGACACACAGTGAAGTGGCTGTATGAGGGTAAAGATGTGGACAAAGATAACAAAGACATGAAGACATCACAGTCTGTCTGCTCGGCCGCTGTGTCTTTCCTGGATTCTCATTTTAGTAACAAATCAAAGTCTAACTTGAAGTGTGAAGTGACAGATGGTGACTCTGGAAAAGTGCAGCTGTTCACCTTCAGCCCTCAGTCCTCAGGTGAGAAAACAGGTGAGAATATGCTGAGCTGGTGTGCGTTTCCCGAACAACCACGTAAGGTAACGTTGAACTATGTTGGTACGATGCATCGTTACACAAACAAACAACAAACTCACAAAACGTCATATTCTGCTAAAATATGTCAGTTGTGACCGATATTAAGTGACATTATTTTGCTAACTTATTATTTAGGCTTTTTATATTATAGTCGTACCGGCAATAACAATTTAAGAACTATTAGCGATTACAAGACATTTAGTGAAATAGGTTTAGTATCTTTGTTTCAACACTGTAACACTATTATGAATCCCTTGGCATCTGACATCTAGGTTTTGAGAACAGCTCAGTGCGCTAAGTGTCTGAGCTTACGCATGTTCTCTATTGAGACAGATACGACTCCCGTGAGTTCTCTATTTATCTTTGTTATAAAGGCAACGAAAACTCTCAGGGATTTATTCATTACAGTACTTTCATGGATTTTATGCTGTCCCTTTTTATGTTTGTAATGAAGACTAGAGAACACCCATCTTCCCCAGAGGCCCAGAAACGTATACATGTAGGTAATATTAAAAGTCTTGTCTTTACATTCTCCGTTTTGTCCTTTAACCTTTGTACTGGGTGACTAATATTAAATTTATTGTGAGCAGACGGGTAATCTGTGAGAAAAACACCTGCTGTTTGTAGATGGTCTACACTGAGATACTTAGTAGCCTACTGAATCAATGCAACCCTACCCATGACCCCACAAATACATTTAAAAGTACTTTTACAACTACATTTTTTTTACAAATTGACCTTAAACATGTTTGTACAGCAGGATTATCTAACATTCCCTGCTTAAAACACATCACATCCACCTCCTAACACTGCATTTTCTGCTCTCTGTGACGTAGTCACCGTGAACTAAGCTTCTAACCACAGGTCAGGAGCTGTAGTTCCAACTATGCAACTTAACAACAGTTGGTGCGAACGTTCGTCTGAACTATGGTTTCAGGGAACACCTGCGTCGCTTAACGATGGTTCGTACCGTGTAAGTTACCAACTTAGTTACCTCCGTAGTTCCAACTAGGGTTTTAGGAAACAGTTGCGTCGCAACTGCAAAGTTCCAACCAAGGAAGTTGCTACCGCAGTCAGCAACGATGCTTTTGGGAAACACACCCCTGTTCAAGATGATTAAAACCACCAAAACATTTGTTTATTTGATGACTTTTCACAGTGATGAACTTTACTCTTGTTTTCTTTCTCTCGCAATATCTCTGACATCTAAACCAGCAACAACAACAACAACAACTAAACCAGCAACAACAACAACAACAACTAAACCAGCAACAACAACAACAACTGAAAACACAAAATCAACAACCAATGATGCTTCAACAAAACTACAAGGTAGTAACTCATCTTTCTCTGGAGTCTCTCTGTCTTCCTGTCAGCCTCTTTCTCTCCACATACTGAACTAAAACAAACTTTTTTATTGATTTTATATGTTGATTTTTAAGTTATAAAGCCAGTCATCAAAGTATAAATCAGAAAATAGAAAGTGATTACATTCTCTCTCTCTCTGTCCTCTTCTGGAGTCTAAAGTCTGAATGTCAGAGCGACGCTCGGCTGTGGGTGGAGATATTCTCTTATTCTGTCAGTCTCACTCAGTTGTTGTTGCTCAATCCACAAGATCCACTGCTGCTCACAAATCAGACGACTACATTCACAGTTAGCAAAGACATGCGGGAAAACTGTGAGCTGATGAAAGTCTGTGATTCGTTGCTACTTTAGCTGCAGGATTTCAAACAGAACTGAACTGTGCAGTCAAAATGTTTCTAATGTTTTCAGAATCGTTCTGGAGGTTCATCATTGTGTCTGTGGGTTTAGCAGCACTCATAATAATTGTTGTGGCAGTCAACATCTGGACAAGAACTAAAGGTGAGAACATTCACAGATGAAACTCAGAAACAGGAAGTTTTGATAAAGCTGGATTTTCACTGTGGAAACTAAAGTCGACTCTTTCTCTTTTCTTTTCAGGGACAAAAACACAGATGGATGAAAACACAGTGAGTTTATAATGTTTTTACAGTTGGTACTTTACACAGCAAACCAGTGTTTGTGACATCTGTTCTTCATTCTGAAGTGTAGATATAGATAGAAGAAGACAAACAGAAACAGGACTCACTGAGTTGTACTGAAGTGGCCGTAGCAGCAAAGTTCACAGGATTCATTGCATATAAAAATTAAAATAAAAGAATATTACAATAAAAAATTAAATGGATGCAAATATTAGATAAACATGACAGTTTAAGTACAACACCAACACAAACTACAGCCTCCAAAGACGCCATAGATCTGAATCAACACGTCTTTGACACAGTGTCAATACAAACTGAACATTATTCCAGATTAAAGGGTCAGTTCACCTAAATTACATCACATCATGCAGTATTTTCTCACTTAACCTCTAGCAGCTTTAAACAACACAGATAGTTTAGTTTTATTTCCAAAAACAACGTCCACGTTACTGTACTACTATAAAATCTAGTTCCAATGCAAACTGTCCAGCAGCCAGTCAGATAAAGATCAGATCAGACAGTAACTAATGGTGCGTTCAGGGTCTGCTGACTCAACTGTGAACTGTGTTCAGTTTCAAAACATCAGCAGTAAACTGGGAGGAACATTTTGGATTTGGGGTACCACATAAACACTCCCTCTCTGGTCAGTCAGCTGCAGGAACATGTGACAGTTTGGGGTAGCCTACTTTGGTTTAATATATTTATTTATTTACTTTAATTAATAAGTTAATTTCCTTCTGCGTGTCCTTCGTTACCACAAAACCACTTCCTCTCTCAGTGGCAGAAACAAACAGTAACTGATGGTGCGTTCAGGTGCTGTCAGATTATTTCTTATCTCCTTGTGTTAAAGCGGCTATATGTAAGTTTTTGATTTTAATAAATCAAATTTTCATTGCCTTATTGTCAGTGGGCTCAAAACTCACTCAGAAATGAAGCACACGCTTGTTTTGCTTGTTTTGCTTGCATCAGCCACTATTGTGCTTTTAATGTGAGGACTCCGGGTCGGATTCAGCCCTGTGCGCGCTCCCGAGCCTCTCTCGTACTACAGCGACAACACGGCAGCTAACGACATGCAGTCCACTAACACCATAAAGCAACCGGCTCACAGCAAAACACAGGCTCCACGTAAGGATACAAAACAACAATAAAGGTTTATGTGCTGAAGCCCATCAGACCAAACAGGTTCAGATGATGTCGAGTAAGAACAAAGTGAGCATTAGTAAAGCTGGAGAAACACAGAGAAAGTCACGTTAGCTCGCCGGTGTTGTAGCCCTACTGGTGTTCAAACTAACTGGTTGGCGTACGCGTGCTCGTGTTGTGTGCAGCAGCTGCAGACTGACTCCATCCCCAGATTCATCACACATTCACAAACATGTTCCTGGCGAGTTTCAAGTCCCATATTTAATCTACTGCGGCGATCATGATTGTATAAGTGAGCACTACATTACAGCGACATACGAAAAAAGAAATGAAATAAAAGAGACTTTGTACAAAATCGCGTCAAGCTGGATTCGAACTCACCTGAGCAAAAGGTAACATCTACTTCAAACTCCCCACGTTAGCTGTAAACTAACCGAGCAATCATAGATTACTGTCGTCCAGTCACGTCATCATCCAGGTAACACTTTGTTTGGGCTGATCTAAAACAACTGGTTACCTTGAGCGATCTTAAAAACACCAGAACAGGTTTATCAAGGTTTTTTTCTCGAGGCTTCGGCATATTGACTCCCTAGACACTATGACACGGGAATACTTTTAAACAGTGACGATCTAACTCCGACAATACTGTGAAAACATGAATTTATTGTCGGCCGAGCCGCAGGAAGAGTAGAAGTGGAAATATTCTGCCCACAACACAGCAGGCCTAAGGCATGGACTTCATTCACATCCATCCTTCCTATATTGTAGGCTGTAGTAAAATACGAGGCACCCACTCTCCTCTGCTATCCTCTTTATCAGTAAATGCTCATCAGTTCTGCGTTTTAATGCCGAGCTTTGGCTGCTCCAAATCAGAGAGACAGCTAGCTCAAATAGTGGCATCGGCAGCTACCAGTGGCATTTCCGGTGGCAGCTTGAGATGCCACAGATTTTTCCTGATATGCCACGGCACCTTTCGCTGTTTGTGTATTTCTGGTGAAACCAACATGCCACAGATTCACTCAGGCACCTGCCGTTGTTTGTGTGGGATTTCTGGTTGCCGCGGCATCTGCCGCTGATTGTGTACGTTAGGTCGCCACTGATTTACTGTGAGATCTGCCGCTGATTCAAATCAATCAATCAATAAACCTGGACCGAGAGAAATATGTCAGCAACAGTAGTTTATTATGCAATATATAATATTGTGCATTTCTTCATGTAAACAGCAAGAGTCACGTTTAATGAACGCATTGTTTGGTGCAATACAGCTGGTAGTTTAACCTAGGTATTTATTGTGTGTGCAGAGTTGTTACTGTTAGCACTATATTTAATATTAAATTCATATTTAATGTGGTTTTCATAGTAATAGATATGTTTCGCCTTTCTACCAGCAGGTGGCAGTATTTAAATGAAAGTCCAGTTTGTGTCTCTGTTAACCGTTTTAAATCCAGGTTACCGATACAGATGCATTTATTGTTCTTCATTTCATTTGTTTTTTCATTATTAAGGATTAATTTGTAACCTAGTTACCATCTTCATTCACCCACAGCCCAGCGTTAAACCTGCATCCCCTTCTGTTCTAACCTGGTTCTGCTGTCAGCTTCTTAGCAGCTCAGGCAACAGACACATCAGAAATGTCCTAATATAGATCATCTGGCCAAAATAATGATTATATACAGTCTATGGTGGCGACCTAACGTACACAATCAGCGGCAGATGCCGCGGCATCTCAAGCTGCCACCTGAAATGCCACTGGTAGCTGCCGATGCCACTATTGAGCGGGCCCCTGCTGCCAAATCCTGATCTCAGCGTGGTGCGCCATTGAAATAGGATAATAATTTATGATATATTATGATATATAATAATAAATACCCAAATTTCAATCCGTGAATCATTTGTTCATATACTGTTAGCCGAATTAACCGAAGACAGTTAATTTGTGCTATGTACCATTGGATGTACTGACCACTGTGAGTGAATTACTTTGATACAGAAAAAATCTTAAACATTCTCAGGCAAGTTCGGAGGCGTTCCCATTCCTGTCCCCACACACGCATTCAGTGAGTTACACTGTGTAGCCTACTGCAAGTCGAGCCTCGTTTTTTATTTCCCAAAACACTAACGTAAAACCCATTTAACTTGTTAGTTGTTGTTCAAGCTCATCTTCATAAGCCTACATTAGCCTAAATCAGGTACCGCCGTCGCCTACCCGTTGCTGCTTGTTTATCAAGTGTAAAACACAAAATAACTTCCTTACAAATTCCAGTTTTTCGTTTCCTATGTGTGACTTGAGCGTGCTTTCTGACGACTCAAACCTAGAGACCAACAGTTGCTATGAGTCGTGAACTGATCAATTCTGTTTCCTGTGCTGACGGAGCCCATGCAGCTGCCGTGTGACGAGTGAACCGAAGAGTCCAAGATCCTTCACGCATGCGTGAAAATGAACGAATCAGTCACTGAGACAACCCGTTCCTCCTGAGTCATACACACGATTAGGTCTTATGAACGAAACGTTCTTTGAACGACACAACACTACTACCGCCGAGCAGTTGCTAATGTTATCCGGTGCAAAGTTATATAACGTTACTTTCCACATTACTTCACCAACTAACGCCACACATGTTAATTCTATCCTGTGTACCACTGTTGATTTAGCCTGCAAGAAAGGATGTAACGGCAAAAAGCTAATGTGGAGCGATTTGTTTACTAAAGGTAGCCTATAGTGATGCAGCCAGGAGCAGCCAGCTAACGCTACAGTAGCTCGGACTTGCCGCTGTTTGTTTCGTAACATTCAGTTTATGTTTATTTTGGTTTTACCAATACTCAGGTAAACAGCTTCTCCACCTCTCAGTCGCTGTAACTAACGTGACCCACATAACATAAAACACTGCAACAAACCGGTCACAACAACCCAGAGGAAGGAAGAGCCGTCCACTAACACTAGTTACAGTAAAGTTACTGACTGCGTCTGACTGTTATAAAGTGTGACACAGTCTCGTTATAACATTCAGTCCAGCTCACTAACCGTTTCATTATTATCCAGTACATGTAGCTGTGCTGACACTGCTGAGCCTCCGGTGACAGATTCACAGATAGTAAAGATAGTTACTGAAAGCAGCAGACGAGCTAACGATGTAGCACGTTGGCTAAATGCAGTAAATGTACCGTGATCATGTAACGAGCACGGATTAGTTCAACCTGCAGCTGATAAAACTATTACTGTAACGTTGCAGTGGGAGTTTACCTGAGTTTCCAGCTCTGTCTGTTCTCCCTGTCTGTCTATAGTCGCTGTCACTCTGCCTTTTTTCGGGAGGATTGTGCCGATATGCAGCTCGCTGCTGAATTAAGTAACGTTACGGCGCCGGTGTTGAGCTGCCTCTGAGACGGGAACGTTGAAGTAACAGCCTGAACATGTCTGAGCGAAAAGCCGCAGCCTGCATGCTGGTGTTTCTGCGTTTATTGCAGGATTTCTGTATGACAGTGGTTGTGTTTTGGATTCTGCTCGCTCATGACTTCAAGCGAGCACGCGTACGAGCTCACGCCTGGTTGCAATCTTAGAACCGCAGCGCTAGTGGCCGCTGAAAACTACATAATGCCCCTTTAAATGTGGGTCAGTGATGTGAAAGTTGTGAGTTAAAGTGTGTCAGAGTGAGGGTTTGTTTGTGTTTCACAGGTGAATAATGATGAAGATGAAGATGATGGTGTGGTGAACTATGAAAACGATGGAGACCCTTCTGCCTCTGTCAGACTCCACTGATCAACAACTTCCATATCAACATCAGCTCATCAGAGAAAATTGTGAAAATCTTTATTTTCTGCAGCCAGTTCAGAACACAGCAGCTGGATTTCAGCTTCATTTAACAGGAACGAGCATTTAACTCTAGTAACAGTCTCCTCTTTATTATATCTGATAACAATATAAACTGCAAATAAAGAAATGTTCACCACTTTAGTCTACATTGTGTTTGTGATTCCTTCATGTACTAACAGTGTCATAATGGAAAGTGAATATTCTTTACTGTTAGGAATGTGGTTTTTGTGTTCATGTCTTTCCTGTTTAAGTCTGTTTTTGGTTCTGTGTTTCTCTGTGTAGTCTTGTTTAGTTAGTTCTTAGTCCTGCACATTAGTTAATGTCTTTTGTGTTTACTCCTGGTCTTGTGTTCCCTGTTTAGTCTTGTGTGTTCCCTTGTTCATTTACTGGTTCTGTTTAGCTCTGCATCTCAGCCCTGTGTCGTACTTGTGTATTCTGGGTTAACTGTCTCTCTCTGCCGGCCTGGTTCTGTCATGATCCCGTCTGTGTGTCTTGTTTGGGAGTCTGGGTTTAGTTCCATGTCCTTAGTTCATGTTTTGGTGTTCATTCCTGGTCCTTGTTTGCATTATTGTGGTTTGGTCTCCTCTGTACTCGGTGTTCTAGTTCTGTGTTCTCGTTTAGGTTCTGGTTCATTGTAACTTGTGTGTGTTTCTGTCTTCTTGGTTATTCACTCTGCCCCATGTCTGCTTGTCTAAGTGTTCTCTCTGTTTCCCCCTGCTGTCTCTCTGCCTGCTTGTCTCTCTGTCTCTGCCTCGTTAGTCCTGATCCCGCTCACCTGTGTTGCTCCCGCCCCGCTCGTTAGTCCCTGTGTATATTTATGCCTGCTTGTCTCTCCAGTCTTTATCACGTCCTTGCGTCTAATGTTGAGTGTTCCTTTGTTTTCCTTGTTCTTGATTATTCCCTGTGTTTTTGGATCGCCTTGTGTTCTGGATTACCTTTGTTTGGACTTTGCCTCGAGCTCCTTGTAAGCCTGTTTCAGTTAGTCTTTTGAATTAATAAACGTTTTTGAACTGCAACCTCCTCGCCTTGCCATTGTCTGCATTTGGGTCCTCACCTCAGTCTGCACTCAGCTCCCCGACCCGTGACACTTTACTATGAATGTTCTGCCTCTACTAGTAGAACCACCTCCCTCCTCTTGTCCCCTTCTAGCAGTAAACCTTCCCTCTGGAGGACCTCTAACCTTCCAGTGTCATGTTACGTCAAGCAGGGAGCAGATAAAGCAAGGATTCAGACAGAGTGAGAATTATACAGTGACAACTGGGGGTCAACTTTTTTTCAGGTCGTAAAGGAAACAGCAGGCGCTTGCCTCAGTGAACTGAGCTCTTATCCTGCATTCAGTCCAAACGCAAATTTAATCTTTGCAACGCTTTAACGCGAATAACCACAACTCACCATTACTACAGCTGTATGAAACCAATGTAAACATTTTGCTGGGATTTAATTGCAGTAAACGGATCAAACTGATGCTGAAATAACAACAATATGATGCAGATTTGTTAAACATGAATTCATGCTTTCTCAGGTCTGTCAGCAAGTCAGCAGGACAACAACTTCTAAAAGGTTTGTTTTCTGAATGGAGTTTGGATCGATCAGGGCTATGCTATGCTAACTTGTTCACAGTAAAGTACAACGATAGCTGGAATAAAGTTACAGACACATATTTTCTGAACTCACCAGGTAGTTCAACTTCCTCGCTTTCTTTTCTCCAAGTAATGCAGTGTTTTCTGTTTTTTATATAAATATGAAGTATTAGTCCAACAGAGCTCTGGGTGCCAACCGACGCTAACAACATTTACATTTATTCATTTATTTTAGCTTTTATCCAAAGTGACTTACAATTGCTATATGTCAGAGGTCGCACGCCTCTGGAGCAACGAGAAGTGTCTTGCTCAGGGACACAATGGTGGATGGGTACAGTGGGGGATTGAACCAAAGGCAAGTGTCTTAGCCACTGCTCCATCACCCCTTCTAACAACAACAGTGAAACCGGATGTGCATGGAAGCTAGCTGCTGAGAAGCTCGAGTGAAGATAAATCAACGCTGTCATCCTCAAAACTAAAGCGAAAAGCTAATTTAATAAAAGCAGTTTACTCCGAGCTCCTCCTGCGAGTAAACAGCGTAGTTGTCAGAGTGTAATCCAAACCGACTGCGGGTGTTTATCTGTCCAAAAGCTGCAGCGCTGCTCTCTGCTCTGTCCTCGACTTCTCCAAGTGTAGCAGCTCTCTGCCGGCCAGCGGCATTTCAATCCCCCGCTCTGCCCGGCCCTCTCCACACAACGCTCTGAAGCCATCGGTGATGTCAGGATGATCTCAACGCTGATAGGCTACAGCGACTTAGCGTCAAGCGACTTTCTCGCTCGAGTTGAAAATGCACGCAAAGGCCTTCTCGTTACCGGCAGCGCCCGCTTCGCACTGATCGTGGCGCTATGTGTCTTTGCATTGACTTTGTATGTAAACGCAGCGCCCACAACGCTCACTTTGCTTTTGGTCTGTAAGCACCTTTACAAAGTTACAATCTCATTCCTTGTTTAACGTAATGTCTGCAGTCTGTAGATGAGGATGAATCAAGTTCACCAGTTCATGGGTGCCACAAACAGGAGTCACCAAGTATTGTAGAAAGTCAGACCCACACAATGCTGAACCAGAACCAAAGACACTATCATAAAATACAGTCTGCATTATCATCTCTAATTCATAATTCTTATCATTTCAAGTTTTAACTTTCAACTTACTCTTTTCTTAGCAAACATCTCATTTCCTCTAGCTCATGTTAACTGTGAATGAAATGTAATCTGCGTTCAATAAAGTAGTAGTCATACATGTGAAACAACAAACCTGGATTTGAACATTTTTCAGTTACCTAGCCAGGTAAAACTCCCAAATTCCAGAGTGAAAACAAATGGCGTGCTTATTGTAAAACACAGGCGAGCCAACACTAGACAAAAAGGAATACACACACTTAAATACCCAAGAGAGGTGGAGGAAACGAGACACAGGTGGAAACAAAAATCAACTCAAGGACAGGAAGTGAACTGACAAAGACCCACGAGGAAGGATTTAACAAAAGAAAACAGGAAATCACCAAACTCACAACCAAAACCAGGACATCCAGGGGTTAAAGTAGTTTTCATCAGAATTTGATAAACGCCTGTTTGTCTCATGTCCACATTCTCACCAAAACACTTCCTATTCAGCTCAGTCAGGAGAGACTTAAATGAAAAAGAGGCTTAAAGAGGAATTAAAAGGAAAAGGAACAGGAGAGTTTAAGAAATGTGAGAGGGATGTATGGCCTACCTGGTGGAGGGGCTGTGACCACAGAGGCCAGAACCAGAATGGATGTGAAGGGCTCAGTGGGATCACTGAAGACTGCTTGATCCACCAGCTGCTGGAGCGAGAGAGGGAGGGAGGCCTGGAGCTGGAGTGATGCTGCAGTCTTTTATCTGGTCGGGGTCCTCCAGGAGAGAAAAGACAGTTTGAAAGTTTGACAGCAACAATATGATTGGCTCACAGAGGTTGTGGCAAATTCTGATTGGTTTAACTGAAAGAATGAACGCCCTCAATCTAATGACGGAGTTGGAAAAAAGGAAGAGAGGGGGCGGGGGAGAAATAGAGTCAGCATGAACGATGTCTTCCTGATTCAACTTCTGCTGAGTTTCCTTAATCTTAAAAAAAAGAGCTGCAAAGATAAAATGAGGAACCAGCAGATCTCAGAGCAGTAAAATATCATCTTATCTGTGTTCTTCAGCAGCTGCTACAGTATCACCATATTGCACCATGGACATCAGGAGTCAGATTCTGGTGGGAGAGGAGTTTGACTCTTCACCTGTCTGTTCATGTG
>NW_024043475.1:0-15000 GCF_014851395.1 Micropterus salmoides
ATCAAGTCGGACACATTCTACCTGCATCATCTTACTGTGAGCTGAGATCATTAACTGATCTTGCGGCATTTTTCTTTGCAAATACCCCGAGATCAGGCAATAGTGTGGCTCCAGCTTTATGCAGCCGGGGAAAAGCAGCTGCGGCCGCCAGACTCGAAGCCTGCAGCCGCTTTGCTCCCGCAAGGTTTTAATGTCACGTGACATGGTGACGTTTTGCAGCGCCGTCGAAAGTCGGACACAATTCCTAAACAGCATGTCTTATTTTAAGTCCAGCACGCATCACATTAAAGCTTGATTTATACTCCGAGGTCGGGTTTAAGTAGTAAATGCATGGCTACATGCGTAGCTACGGCGCAGCCTACGCATGCAGCAATACATTTACTTGTGCGTCAGTGTCGATGGTAGCGCTACAGCGTCCACTGTGTCGACTTTTGCCGGGCGAGCAGGCTAACTTCTGGTTTAGCCCTCCGCTTAAGTGAATGGGGCTAGAATTGTAAATGTGCGGCTGGTATAGCCTTTTCAAATGTTATCGACCGAAAGGATCACATTCTGATTGTGAAACGATTCATTTTGCTTGGGTTGTGACGGTCAAATATATTGATTCACCGTATCAGCGCTGTGCAGCGCCGCATGAAGTCAAACTCGCATTATCTGGCAGCTTGAAATGTAACTGAACATAATATATGGGACATTTAGCATGATGAACTTGCTGTCAGGCACTTTAATGTGCTAGTGCTGTGTTGTAGTTAAACATGTATTAGTTTTTACTGTTATTTCTGTATCAGCTGTTATTGTTTGATATGCAGTCATTTTAACATCCATATCTCTGTTCAGGTTATTTTTCATGTTCTGTTATGAAAGTAATTAAAAAAAGAGGAAGTGGGACAACACTCATCTCGATTGAGTCACTTCTGAGAGCCAAATTAACCAGCGTATAAAACCTCCAGAGCTCTGCTGCTGTTGTTAACCACATTCTCACTGAAACACTTCCTCTTTAGATCTCTGAACAAAAATATCTGCAAAGATACAACTTTATCTGTGTTCTTCACCTGTGTTCTTTATTTCTCTGAAAAACTAAAATAAAGACAAAGTATAAAAGTACAGAAGTCGAAGAGAAAGTTATTAGGAGCATGCTGTCATTGTCAAAATCCTGAACCATCACCACAAACAGTGTGAGTGCAGGGGAGGTGTGCACAGTGCTGAAATGAGAGGCAGATATTATGGTGAATAAGAAAGAAAAGTGGCATACTAAAAAACACCATATCCTGAAAACAGGCCAGCTACAGCGCACACACAGTTTAATACCCACAAGCACATCCACAAAATTAAACAGGTAGGCCTACTCAGCGGCGAGCTGACCCAAAATGATATCAGCCTTTAAAACAGCGGCACGGTAGCCTCACCAAAGCCACTGAAAAAGCACTTGTAAAGTTACTCACCTATTTGAAAGGCATCCGACGAGCCTGTATTGAGAGAAATCTTTGACAATGTCCTCGGTAATCCAAAAACAGTCTAATCTGGGAGCTTTGTGACCCTCTCTTCCTGTCTCTTCTTAAACAACTTTTATGTAGCTTGCATGTGTGCTCTGCTAGTCTACAGGTCAGATTTTGTGTTTCTGGAGTTTTGTCTTCTTGTCACATGATTAAATAGAAACTTAAAATTGGGCTTTGGGTATTCCCCAGCAATCATCACTGTATATGTGGGTTATGTGACACAAATACCTGTGTATACATGATAACCTACTGCTTGCTACAGACTTTTGTGGGTAAAACTACTCACAGCAGTCCATCAGCAAAGAGGGAAATGCACATATGAATGTATATATAGTGCTTAATCACTGTTGAAAAATATGGGTTGAGGTGTGATGGGTGTTTACTATTGATTGATGAAATCCATTCATTTTTACCATGTAACTGACAAAGACCAGCTCGTAACTCGGTGGGGCCGCTCCCGTCTAGGGCCCCCTATATATTTATGTATAGTGCCGGCCCCAGTGCAGCTGCACTGTCTGCACTCTCTATACCTACACCCCTGAGTATCACCATATTGCACCATGGACATCAGGAGTCAGATTCTGGTGGGAGAGGAGTTTGACTCTTCACCTGTCTGTTCATGTGTGCTGTCAAACATCACCATGGATCCTGTCTGTTTTCTAATAAACACTATCTGAAGAAAACAAGTTGCATCATTGCAAACATTTATCTGAACTAACAATCTTCTCACGCTCAACTTCTTCTTCTTCTTTTCATGTGGTGAAACATGTCGTTCTCGCAAACACACAGTGTGGCCAATGTGTGCAACGCAGTACGAATGTAAATATAGTTTATTTGTAACTGTCATGTTTCAGGGGAAACTGGCAGTGGTGAAGCCGTTCGCACGACTCAGAGACAGGAAATATTAAGACCAAGTTCAGTTTTACTTGATCCAGGCAGGCAGAGTCAGAACAGCAGGTAATAATGCTGCATTTGACATTTGAAGTTGGATTTTCCCAGTTTCCAGTCGGACATTTCAACTTGAACGCCCCCTTAAGGAGACAGAGTGTTACACACTTCTCTGCTCCTCCATTTCAGCATTTATGAAACTGCATAGTGACAGTATAAATAAACTCCTGTTTGTTGTTGTTCATATTCACTACAGTGAATCACACCTGACTGATTAAAGGAACAATCTGATGATATTCTAAATTGTTTCAACAAATTTCAACAAATCCCATGAAAAGTCCTGTGTGTGATTCACAGCCTGATGTGTCTTCTTCCTCTGAGCCATACAGCTCCATTGTTGTCCAGAAACTATTAAACCCCATCAGTGAGCCTCACTGCTGCACTGGGTCACATGTTCCTCCATCTACATGAACACACACACTGTATTTTATTCTGACTCAGTCCCCCATACGCCGTCCTGCTGCACCAAACACTCACTAGAGCGCCACATGTGGATTCATCCGCCACTGAAAACAGTCCCCAACTAATGCCCTATTGCCTCTTGTTTGTTTGATAGAAACTACAGTGAGCAGCTGTTTTAGGAAATTACAGAGCTTTTAAACATAAAACTTCATATCTGTGTTTTTAAAGATTTACATCTTCAGTAGGAACCAATGGGATCAGAGCTGAGAGCCACAGACAGGAAGTCAGAAAGCATTTAGAGACTAAAGCTGCAGTCACGTTAGGTCATTGTTAGGGGTGTTAATCTATGTGGATGACTCTCGACGTGTCGTCTGACGACTCCACGGTTTGAGACATCGTGGAACAGTTCATTTGAACTTCACTGAACCAGACTGACAGGTTAAAGGCTCAGGAGCTGATTACCTGCTTAGAGCTCTTCTCAGGTCGACTTTTCTGTAAGTGCGCATGTTGCTAAAGTTGGTTTAAGCCCTTTATGAATTCTGGAGCAATTTTTTTGACTGACCTCAGCCTCAATGTGTGTATTGTCACAAACATAACCACTATTTCCTGTTTCAGCCCGTCCACACTCGTATTTTAAATCCAATGGCAGGAAAAAACATGCAGAACAAAGAATCACCTGATGATTATTGAAACACATATTTTACAGAAATTTGTGTGACTGTAATTGTCAGGACCAATTACAGTTTTAGACCCTGGGAGTGAGGACATTATGGCCCTTTAAACACGTGTTTTTAGGGTAAGAATAGAATAAGGTTTTAGTTCGGTGAAGGTTTGGGTCATTTAGTTGTCATGGTTAAGGGTTAGGTGTGTGTGTGTGTGTGTGTGTGTGTGTGTGTTTGTGGTAAAAGCACGTTTTGATCAAGCTTTTGCTGCCACCTGCTGACGGCATGACGTATGACGTCTGCTGCATTTCAAAATAAATGTTGAGTCTAAAATAAAAATGATGTATCTATAAACTACACAAACCTTAAATAAAAAGTATTGAACAAAGCCAGGGCTGAAATGGACAACACAATACATAAATAGTATACACATACAGAAATGATGGCATATATAATGAATATTCAGAATTTAGTGAGAGATGAGACAAACGAGAAGAAATGACATGAAGTCAAATAAAATAATGTTGGTTTGTGTGATTAATGAAATGTAAAATAAGAGAAGAAATGTTCTTAATGAAATTAAATTGTACAATATACTGATAATTTACATTTATAATATCGAATGACATGTATTGTAGAGGAAAATAATGTAAAAATAAAATAAGAAAGCACCAAACCAGTGTTTTTGTAGACTTTACTGTGACTGCTGCTGTGACGTAATATACAAACTGGGGTTAAACACTGGAACATCTTTTTACACCTCTGTGTACTTTCATTCTGTTTGCCTCCTATATATAAAATGTATTCACCACTCCACTGTAAATATTATATTAAATTGTATAAAAATATTAGTCCTCCTGCTGAACATGTTTAAATGTCTAATGCAGGTGTGAATGCACATTAAAGGATGAGTCTGGTGCTATTTTAAGACCAAAACCAAAAACATCTCAGTCTGTCTCTCAATTCTTTATGATTTCCTGTCAGTGGCTCTCAGCCTGGAACCCTTGGTTCTTACTAAAGGCTTTAAATATTTACAAATATAGAGTTTTATTTTAAAAAGGCTCAGTACAGCTGCTCACTGATGTGTTTTTAATAGTTTTTGGACAATTGAGCTGTATTGCTCAAGAAGAGGAAGAAGAGATTTCAGGCTGTGATAACACACAGAACAGGTTGGGAGATACACTCACTCCTGGGTTTAGTCTTTTCTCTAAGAAAATCAGCAGAGTCTGCAGTATGTATGAGTGAAACATGCTAAAAACTCTGCACTCGTCCTTTAAACTCCAAAGCCTGGATCTGCTTTTCTTCTTCTTCTCCTCTTTCATAGCAGCAGGTGACACATTATAACTGTCTCAAAGCTGCGACCCCCTCCTCCTGTGACATCATCCCTCTGAGATGAGCTGACCTCTGACACCTCTGAATACAGAGACCCCCCCCCCCCCCCAACACACACACACAGGGGGGTCTTTCTTTCCTTTGTCACAACACAGTAAATAGCCGGTTGTCTGAATGAAGTCGTCTGCTGCAGGAGAGATGTTTTAATCCTGTAACATGTTTAAACAGAAAACATTCAGCCCAAATGTTAGTTCAACTCTTTTTATGAAGGACATGTTTCAGAATGAGCATGAAGCTGGAGCCAGCTAGCTTAGCACAGCTCAAAGACTGGAAACAGGTGGAAACACCGGGTCTTTCCGAAAGTAACAAAACACCACCTACTTTGTTTGACCATGTAAAGCACTTTGTAACTTTGTTTTGATAAGTGCTACATAAATAAAGTTTATTTGTACTCGCACTTCGAACGCTTAGGTGTGTTTTCACTGGAAGAACTTTCCCAGGGGACCAAGAACCTTATTGAGGAACCAGGAACTAAATTTACTTCCAGGGAGCATAATATTTCATGCTCAGAGGAGAAGTAGTTTCAAATAAATCTGCCATCTGATTGGTGAAGCAAGAGAAGTACTCTGGTATTGGTTTTAGGACGAGGGTCAGACATTTCTTGATGTTTTTCATTGTGTGTTTAGATGTCGGCTTCCCGAATGGAAAACTTAACTTAATAATTGTTTCGGGGCGGTTTTGTTCTAAAGCAGAAATGAATAACCACCGCAGAGAATTCAATCTTCTTCTTCTGCATCTTTTTTCTCTTCATTTGTTCATTGCATCCAACTCAAACACCAGAATGTGCTAGAAACACAAACTGTGATGTCTTGTTCTTTAGTTCCTGAGATGAGTCCATTTAGTATTTATTATATTATTTACTTTTTGGTTGAAAATGGGGCTCAATTATTATTATTATTATCTATATCTTGTTTGTTTAATTTGTACAAAAGCCAAAGAAACTTGTCTGGTGGTTAAGAGCCGCACTACACGGGCTTTAGAAGCACTGGTGGGCAGATCTGTCACCTTTGGACAGAGCCATGCTGGAATTTTCTCCCATTTCCAGTCTTTATGATAATCATCTGTAGCTTCATATTTAATGGACAGACATGATAGTGGTGTCAATCTTCTCATCTAATTTTCTGCAATAAAGTGAATCATTTTACAAAATCTTTAAGTATTTCCTTCAAGATTTACCTGTTTGGGTTAATGTCAGACCCAAGCTCGTCCTTTTCTCTCTGCATTGTTCACATAATTCCTTAAAAACATGATGGCCCCGGGTTTGCTGTGAGGTAATTTGATAAAACACAAATTAAATAAGAATATGCATCATAAAAGGTGGATTAATGGACGCCTGTCTGAAGTAGATTATGACTCACTCACTTTGATAAGAGACTTTATCACTTGACATTGTGCTTTAGTTTAAATTCTCATATTCCAAATCAAAATGATCAGTAATCAAATCACCACAAAGAAATTGCCACAAAGTGAACTTGAGGTTTTGTTGTCCAATTTTCCCAGTCAGTGATCCAGCTTTGACTTTAATCTCAATGAAATCCTCAGGTTAGAAACCGCTCGATTAAATGCTGCTGCTGATTCTGATGTTTATTACTTAGAGAAGAAACGACAGACGGTGAAAAATAAAAAAAGAAGATCACTATAAAATCACTGCAGACATGTAATAAAGACATGTTAAGTTCACAGACTTTGGCTACATTATAGCAGTTTTTTCTAAGAAACATAATCTGCAAATGTACCAAACTCCATTAACCTTTCGAATAGTTTTAGGGAAAAGCATTTTAGTAATAGTGTATTATTCCTAAAACATTACTTTTAATTGCTTACCATTTCTTTCTTTGAGCTTTGTTTTTGAGCCCTTTATTTTTCAGTTATTTAACTGTCCACATTCACCAGAATCTCCCCACAGAAAACACATGATCAATATAGACCCTATGAGTAAGAAATATTATAGAAACATGACATGAAATTGAATCTTGTATTTGTATGTATGAGTAATTCTGACATAATGATTGTAGTGAGTTTATGTCTACATCATAATTATTAATTATTATTGGATATTGGATGATGATTATGAATATCTTGTATTCAGAGTCTCTTTTATTATGTTTCAAATTCTGCAGCACTTTGATGTTGATGATGACAGAAGACGTGTGCATGAAATAAATTATAAACAGCCTGCATAGCTATTGTGCATTTATGATTTAAAAGAATATAATACCTGAACAGAAGGTTAATATTCATATTCCATAGCCTACAGGTTGAAATCAAATCACTCACACCTGCTTCAACTTTTATTCACCATCATAAATATCCAGCTTATTACAAAACAACTCACCGGTCAACATATAAATAGATTTATAAAACTCACGGAAACAGTCGCGAGATAAAAGTGACACTTTTGCAGAAAAACACAACGATAACAACAACAACAACAACAACAACAGCAGGAAAACGTTTGGTTTGATCTGTTTGACCATCAGTTCCACTTCATTCTTTTTCTTTCACGTATTAAACAACAAGCTCTGTAGTTTTAGACGTTTTGCGCGTCGGGAGAGGGGAAAAGCTTTTGTGTGATAAAAATGAAAAACAGCAACTTCTCCAGGTTGTGCCAGATATGAAAGATCTTTTTTTAGGAAATTTCGACATTACAGGAGTAAATGTCCTACAATCTGGATGAAAGGTTGAAAACAGAAACCGACAGGGAAAATTGATAGAATATAAGTACTTGTGCTTCAACTTTAAGATTTAAATTTTCTTGTTTTGTTTTGCCTTGTTTCAAGACACATCCTTTATTATCTTTCTGTGAAATACAGATCCTGATATTTACCAAACTCCATTCAAAAAAGAGCCGATTCTGCGAAGAAAAACAATAATTTTAAGGCGAACACCAGGTTGTAACGTGGACGTCTTATGAATTGTATCCATGAAAGTTTGTCTCGGGCTTCACCAGCTCCAGTGGTACATGTGCGCCAGCTGCTGCACTCCTGCGTGCTGCTGCGGCATCCCGGGGTGCCCCGGGCCATAAGCGGGATGCAGCAGCGGGGAATAGGCACACAGAGGTAGGCTCAGACCGGACCTTAGAGTCGTCTCCAGGTCCCCCGCTATGATTCGGTCGCAGGGCTTCCCGTCCCGCACCAGAACCGGGATGGCGACCCGACGGGCCGGCAGCAGCTGCAGCGCCTCCAAGCTGTGCTCGACCCTGGCCCGCTTCATCTTGTAGCGGTGGTTCTGGAACCAGATCTTCACCTGGTTCGGGGTGAGGCGGATCAGCCCGGCCAGGTGTTCCCTCTCCGGGGCGGAGAGGTAGCGCTGCTGCCGGAAGCGGCGCTCCAGCTCCAAGGTCTGCGCTTTGGAGAAGAGCACCCGCCGCTTCCTGCTGCGGCTCTTCTGCGACGCGCTGCGCGCCGGGTCTCCCTCTGCGTCCGGAGACTCGTCCGTGAAGAGCTCGGGAGATTTGGACTCGGTATGGGCCTCTAAGGACAGACCGTGTACTGCAGGGAGACGAAACAAGTAATCTGATTACTTTCAGCTGGCTACTTGGATTACTCCAAAACACAGTTTGGAACAAGTGATTTATTTAAAACAACAAAAAGACTGAAATGATTGTTCTGCTTTCCAGCGGAAACATATTAACGTTTCCATTGGTGAAGCTAGAACAAACAGCCCCAGCTCAGCATGTTTTTATTTCGTTTCAAACTGTAGCCTGTCTACTTCCGCAGAAATATTCTGAAGCTGCTCTGGAAATCAGCCACATTCAAGGGCATCAAGTGGGGAGCAATGATTCACACGCATGTTGAACTTAAAAATCTGAATGATTGGACAGCTCCCCACTTGATGCCTTCAAAAGAGGCCAAAACTAAACATCGGCAGCAACTGTACTGAGTTTAATAGGCCATGGCCCCGATTTAATAACCGAGAAAACAACAATACAACCTAAAAGCGATAAGGACAAGAAGGAAACTAACTTTCTGGCCAGAAATGAGGACTAAATTATGTCACTTTTATAATTTTAGCAGTAAACCTGAAGATAGATTTAAGATAAAGTAGTTTGAGCTGACTAGGCTACTAATTGTGTTGCCTAATTACGCACAAACAGAGAAGAGTCAGAAATGAGGTCAACATGGACTGATGCATGAATACAAATCATGTGATAAACTAACAGTCAAATTTGTATTTTTAAAATCAAGTCTCCTCACAGGAGAAGTGCAGGTTACCGGATCCGCGGCTCCACCTGCCGAAGCTTCCGCGCTCGCACAAACTCGCATTTTCCGACCCTGAAACCTCCGCAGAGGCCTCCTCGGTCTCGTCTTCCTCGGTCTCCTCGGTCCCGGAGCCGCATCTCGCGTTCGGGTTTGGCAGATCCAGGATGTCCCGCACGGAGAAGCCAGCTTTTATGTTGGTGCCAAAAGACATGACGCCTGGGAAAAGCAGCGACAGAAGAAAAAGCAAAACGTCCCAGGTTTGTGTCCAGGATGGTTCACCCGCTGCAGCCCGTTACAGAGGGACGGACAGCCGAGGGTTTGGGTCCATGAATGCCGTTAAACGGAGCGGGAGCCCGGAGCGGCACGGGCCAACCGGAGAGGAGTTAACAGCATGAAAAATACATGAGGACAGACATTAAGAGAGTGCATGTGTCCTCCGTCCTTTTTAATGACTGGCGTGCACAAAACCAGGCCATTAAAAAGGACGGAGGCGGGTCAAGTGGTTGAGGGTGTGAAGAAAAAAAAAACAGCAGCGCAGAGATGCTGAAGCTTCAGGGAGGAGGAGGAGGAGGAGGAGGATGTTTAATGATGGAGGATTAGAGAGAAATAAGGGATTCATTTACATATTTTAGAGTCACGCCCCGCTTCCAGTTTAAGTCTTCAGTGTGTCTGAATCTCCACATAAAGCTTTTAAAACGCACGATAATTAAAGATAAACAGGCCTATTAGTGTTGTTTCGTCTGTGATATGAGATCTATTAATGCAATATGAAATTGATTTACAAAGCTGAAAAGTATTAATATTTACTGACACGCATTTGTAATAAAATCACAATCAAAAGTTGAATTACTCAAAAAATGAAAAAATAAATAAATGACAAAAAGACACCATTGTATAGCCCTAAATATACGTAAACACACCGACATTTCATTTCGGTGTAATTTTATGACATTAAGTTGAATAAACAATCTCTCTAATTTATTAATATTCATGTTACTTTACTGGACCATAACCAGGATTCTACTCTGGTCTGAAGTCCCCCAAACTCACAGTTAACTCAGTTATACTTTACTTTTATTCTCTAAATGAGAAGAATAAAAGTCCTCATGTCTTTTCTCCAAAATCTCGAAATCTCAAAATATTTATTTTATTCTTGGCATTTGTCATATTTAATCAAAAGGAGTTGAAAAGTCCTAGTTCGTGGATTACATTCATGTTTAATTGTTAGAGTCGAGTCTGCCTTTTAAAAAGCCCAAATTTACATTAAAATCCATAAATCAGTAAACAGCCTCAGTGGCTTCTGCAGCCCTGTGTATTTACATCTTAAAATGCATAAAGACACTATTTCATAATTATAATAAACTTCATACAGATTTTTTTTAACAATTTATTCACAGTGCAGACAGAACTGCCAACATTTAATTTGATCATCACACCGAAGTCAGAAGATTGTTTGAGTGTGTTTGACTGTTTGTTGTGAGGATTAACTCAAGCGGCAGATGAAGAGTCAAAGTGTTTCAACACACCAGCTGAGGGACACGCTGAGACACACAAGATCAATGCACATCTTTATTGTCCCACAAGCTAAATCAGTTTTGCCCCATCAACACAGTTTTTCATTACTAGTTTAGCTCTGATAGATACTTAATCAGTGGGCTATGAAATCTGCCCTTTTTCACAGAAGACATTTTGACGTATCACAGCAGAAAAAACACAGTCAATAAAAATAATAAAACGAATGATGGCTGAGCTCAATTTAGCTGCTTCACTTTCAGGGTCCTGGTGTTTTGCACGCTGGCTCCACCATTAATATTATTAGCTACACATGTGCTTTTCCTGCCATGACAAGTGAAGATATTTGCTCTTAAAAATTACTATTCTTGCACTTCTTTAACTTCACAATGCTCTTATTATTGTGTCCTTCCATTTAAAGAGACACTTTTTTCAAAGTCAGGTGTGAAGTGTGTCAGTTTGGTCCAAAAATGATTTAACAAAAACATAATTAATAGTGTGTGTACAGTTATTGGGAGACAGGGATAGTTCCAGGATTTGTTGTTCTGATCTTGTTTTTATAGATGTATAGATGTGTACAGGGTTGTGGGGTTGAGTGAAATAGTATATGAAACAACAAGGAAATTTACACTCATACACAGAACAACAGATTATAAAGAAATACAAATTAAAAGAAATGTATTGTGCACTCTATTAAGTGCTGAAGTATTATTTTACTTGTCTGTTAAAACAACTGAGTTTTAACAATATGACCTGGAGGGACATTCAGCCACAGCTCTGTACAGCTTTGAATTTGTTTTGGGTTTTGGAATTACATTAATTATTATTAATTATTATTAAATACAGTTATCACTAGTGGCATGTCTCGTGTGCACATCAGAACTCAGTGTAAGAAGCTACACAAACAGTCTGGGGTTTTCAATGCATTCATTTTGTTTATAAAATCTAGAAGTGACACCTTTAACCTCTCCTAATCTATAATCTATAAACAACTATAATCAGGTCAGATGATTTATTGTAAATGCTGAAATGCCTGCCAAACCCATGATATTCCCATCAGCCTCAGCTGTTTAGTGCTTCTTAGCAAATGTTAGCATTCTAACAACTAAGATGTGTTAGCATGAAGCTCAAAGCACCACTGCCAAGTCAGTACAGCCACACATAGTTCATGTGTTTCAGGTTTGTGTGTTTTATGATTGTGTGGTTTGTAGTTTACACATCAGATGTGCTGAAGTCGGCTGTAAGTTTATACACAGCAAAAAACAAAAGCCCTTCTTTTCTCTTAAAGTCTCTCAACTTGTGTCAAGAAATGTTCATTTCCTTGATTCTAATGCACAAATCATCCCGACTACTGAAGCAGTGGCTTTAATGCTTTAATGCTAAATGTGACTCAATAGGAAATAGTATAACAGACTTTAGGATTTTAGTTTTTTGGGGGAGCATTTCTTTACATCAGAGTTTGTGTTTGGTTAAGTTGTGGTTTCCACTTTGCTGTGTGGGCGTGTGACAATGAGTAAAGCTTGCAGTGTGTGTGTGTGTGTGTGTGTGTGTGTGTCTGTGTGTCTGTGTCTGTGTGTGTGTGTGTGTGTGGATCCTGCTGGGTGGTCGAACTCTGCAAACAAACACACGACCCGCCGACAGCCACAAAGACCGCACAGCCTCCACATTTATCCCATTTATTCCCCCTGAACACTTTATAATGGCCTGGCTGACACACACACACACACACACACACACACACACACACACACACACACACACACACACACACACAGAGCGCTGTGAATACATGTGAGGCTGCTGGGAGTTGTCATGGTATTCAGACTGCTACCTTCAATAGACTGTCTTCTATATTCATGACCACACACATACACATAAAGCAGTTCCCATTTCCAGCCAGTCAACTACCCTGAGTTGATTTATCCTAAATTTATATGATTAAATAAAACTGAATTAATTTGTAAAACACAAAATCAAATCGATGTTCATTTAAAAAGTTATTTTAAAAAAGTACGTTAGAATAAACAAGATATAATAGAATAAAAAATTATCTAAAAAGTAAAAGTAAAATAAATCGAAAATAAAAAAAAAAAATAAGAAAATATTATAAAACATAAAACACAAAGACTAGTGTAAGGTAGACTAAATTAAAAATAATATACAAACAACAAAAATTGAAATGAAAATAACAAAGGTTCAATTGAAGCCTCATAAACTGGATAATACAAATGAAAAAATAAAAAATAAAAACATATAGATTAATACAATTTATGCAAATACAAAACACTATAAATATAAATCAAAAAAGCTTTATTTACGAGACCCAGGTTCAGTTGTAACCTCATAAGTTTGTTATGTTTATAGTTCTTAAAATCGAAAAGTGTTTTTAATTATGACTTGAATAAATTACGGGCAAATTACAGCCTCCAAAATCATGTAAACCCTGTGTTTCCTGCGTTAGGCCTTAACTTCTTGAATCCTAAAATCATAAAAAGGAAATTACAAATCTTAGTTACGTTTTTATCTGACATTTTTAGAGGAAAAACAACCAACCCCCACTGACTGCAACTTCAAATAGACATTAATGTGTCCAACTGTCAACCTACCTGACCCTCTGTCTCTGAGCTCACACTGCCCCCTGCTGTCAGACCGAGGAACCGCAGCGCAGCCTTCCAGCCACCAGAGAAAAACATTCAGAGGTTTGTAGATAAGCCACTGCAGTTAAATCATAAAACATATTTCATAACCTTTCAATAAACTCATGAAACATTGTGAGAAAAAACAAACAAACAAAATATGACCAGAAATCAGATGTGTTGGCTGATTTTTCCACAATCTTCAAGGTTCACTGAAAGGTTCAGACAGAAGTGTGGTATGTATATAAATAATTAATAAAACATTTTATTTGATGGTGCTTTTCATGATACTTTAGGTCGCCTTACATCATAAAATACAACAAGCACCAATAATACATATGTAGACGAAGGCTATATGTACGTAAATGTATTGTTAATCTAATTTTGTTATTTGAATAGGTTTCACATGTAACTCATATTAAATTTATCTTTTCTTTTCTGTTTAATTTTGTTTATTTTGGGGGGGGTCTTCTATTCTCTAATAATTTCCTAAACATTGTTTGAACAAAAAAAATAAAATAAAAAAATAAATAAATCACACGGTTCTTTCTAGGAAAATTCGCTTGTTTCTCACTTAGAAATTATTTGGTATTTACAGACCTAAAATAAAGTTTTAGGTCACTATCTAAAAATATATTTCACCACATTTAGAGTTAAACCACTGGTTCCCCAAATGTTTTCACATCAAGGACCCCTAAATTGCTTCAAATTAGACCACAGACCACCATCTGATAGGATTTTTGCTTTTAGATGTTTTATTGCAGGAAGTGTATAAAACCCTTGATCAAAATATTTAGACATTCTGCCATTATATTATTTATAGATGGAATTAAAGTGAAAATAAATGATGCCTCTTTTTGGTGGGGACACCCTGTAACCTTCTCAAGGACCCTTGGGGGTCCCAGGACCCCACTTTGAGAACCACTAGACAGCTGAGCTTTCACTGATCATCTCTCCACTGAGAGGTCTTACCCACAAACCAAGAAACTTTTGAGCGTGTCACAATTTATTGTTGCCCATATTTACCCTCAATTTGCATTGCGGTGGGAAAATGTAGTGTTTGGATTCACTAAAAATTCTTAAAAAAGAAACTGAGCTTTCTGGATCTTGCTGCTAACATTAAGCAATATGTTCTTTCAATATCTGAGTGTACAAACCAAAAAGATGACCTCTGTAAGCTTTACGAGATATTTATTTATTCATTTTTCTTTTGTTTTTGTTTAGATTATATTTCCGTTTTGATAACCCCTTGACTTCGCTGGCTTATTTGTAATTTGTCTGTAGACTTATTTGATGTACAGTAGATTTTGTTTACCTGCTGTAGGCCTGGGTCCTGTTCTTGAATAAAGTTTTGATTTAAAAAAATAAAAATAAAAAAATCGCTCCACTGAAAGGAAATACTGTAATGTAGAGAATTGTCCAAAAGGAGGCGCCATTGCATTAGAAATTAGCCAAGATGCCTTTAAAAAAAGAAGTTTGTGAGTGTAAAAGACCCAGATTCTTAGTTTACACAGTAAATGTAAGATGAAAACGAATTATACATTTGAATTATACCGATACAGGCCTTTAAAACATTTGTGCATAAGGCTACTAATGTTTAGGAAATGTGGCCCTGGCGTTATTGTGAGAACATGCTGCAGTTTTGAGTTGAACTTTTCCTTTAACTTTGTCACAACAGACTCAAACTGCTGCTCCTCCAACAACTAATGAGGCGTTCAGTTGCTCCTTTTTCAGCTCAAACTAGTTTACCAGG
>NW_024043476.1:0-42380 GCF_014851395.1 Micropterus salmoides
GTGAGGGATTGAGCAAATAATTCAGTAACAACCAACCTTGTCTTTGAAGATTTATTAATAAAAGAGAATAAACAGAAGTACTAAAACACATACAAGCCGTCCAGAGACTGCCGCCTAGGGTGGCTTCGTGCGTCTGGCCCCGAGCAAAGGGATGCATAATCATTACTCAGTCTAGGTTTCTATGTTTTGGGGAACAGAGATCCTTCTCTCAGCCTTGAATGATCATTCCAGGAGAGGAGAGGAACAACAAGAGAGGAAACACCAAAACATCTCACGGCTCTGACTTAAACCCTAGTAAATGTGGACGACTAATATAAGCTATAGGAGAGGAAAGGTTAAGGATAAAACACAATACATATATCTATAAGACATTGTCGGTCGGAAATAAGGACCGGCCGGGCCAGTAAAAGACCTGGTCCTACCCTAACCAACGTAATAAACTCAATAAAATTACTCTATTAGATTTCTTCTTTAGTCAAAACGGCGTAGTCAAAACTTCACTGGAGACGGTCAAGAGTCGGTGCAAAAGAGTTTATTCCAATAAAGGACAGATAAACCCGAGCAACATCCCTGCAGGTCTCAGGATGGAACCGAGTTGGTGGTCAGCGAACATCGCCTTATATTCACCTTAAGCTCCACCTTGTCCCTCCTTCAGGTGGGCGTTACATCTTAACTCCTCCTTATCTCCTCCTTCTAGGTGGGCGTTACTCCTTAACTCCACCTATGGTGTTCGCTGACCATTCCTCCCCTTTGGTGGATTTCTTATCCTCTACTGCTCTATGCCTTGGCTTTTCTTGTACTGTTTTACCAAATTAACCCTTTCATTAATGTTACAATTTCCACTTTTTAGCTGTTATTATATGTAATTATTGTCTCTCTTTATATTTTTTACATTACTGGATTAGAAAATCCACCAATATGTTTCAACTTCAGTCCCACCGTATTTTTTAAAGTTATACAGGCATAGTTTGACACCATTAAAACTTAAACTTACAATCGTATTTTTTAAAAGAATTAATAAGGAATAACATATTTCATACATGTATAACGTGATTCAATGAACAATTACATGATTTAGCAATGCCAACCATGAAGTGCTTTGTCTCATACAAGTTAACTTTCAGCAGCGCAGAGCTTGGTTGCATGCAGTACCTAGCCGTACCAGGCGCCATAAATCACAACATGTCATGATCTCATTCTTGGCTTCAGTTCGCGATGATCTCAGCCCTGGCGTACGTGACTTACTGCATGTGCCTTGCTTCTAATGAGCGGGTTACGGTTGGCTAGGTTTTTCCTGCGCGGCCTGAGCAGCTCCTCTGCTCATTAAAAAGCACACGTTCATGAATACACAGAGTATAGGAATAATGTATGATAAACACACAGAATATAAGAATAAAATATGAGTTTAAACTCACTCTTAAACACTCAGTGGTATACACTCAGTAGTAAACACTCAGTAGTAAACACTCAGTCAGACTTCACACTAAAGAATACTCAGTAGTAAACACTCAGTAGTTATAACATATTGCAAACCATTGATAAGGTATAATATAGAAAAAACCTAACAATCAATCTAGGATTTAGGCCTTATGCAATCAATCTAGGATTTAGGCCTTATGAGGCCTTTACCTTATGATCCTTATGCCAGGTTATTCAACACTTCCCTCCTTTGCGGCTGTGAGGCCGCACATTCAATCACCTACACTGTAATGCACAGATAAATGGGACCTACTATCCCGTGATTACTGGTTCAACACGTAGATAGCACACTAATGAGCTGAATACGTGGATCCTCCAACTTGACTTGTGTTGTGCAGCATTTTGGCAATGTACTAAGTGAAGTAGTGCTTTTGAATCATGGGGTGTCACTGAAACTTAAGTTTCAAGGCCATGTTAAGTGTGGATTAGGTGACAATAAAAGTACCAACCATGATCTTTGGTTCAACACATGTCTGCATCCGGATCCAAACAGCACTTGTATCTTAATATGAGAAATAAGGAAAATGTAAATCAAATATGTCCTTGTTCTGGTCAAGGGGAATCATTGACATTAGAGTGCCTACCGCCCGAGACTCAGCGGTTCAACATGTGTACATGTGCACAAGGATCCAGGACCTTATATAACATGTGTACTAGTTACTTTGGCGTGTGCTGTTTTTTGGCTATCATAAGTTTAAGCAAGCTCAAAATTCTGTGCATGAAATGATTATGTGCGTGAGCTGTTTTTTTGCTATAATATGTTTGCAAGCATAAATCGACTACATATAACAAACAATATATATAAAACTTCCAGTGATGAGACTAAAAATGTCCATCCCTAGAGGAACAGTTACTTCATTTGGACGATGTACATTGCTGTTTCCAGTTGCTCACAGCGTTTCTCCAGTTGCTCACAGCGTGTCTGCAGTTGTTCACAGCGGGTTTGTAGGGTGTTACAACATTCTCTCAAGTTGAAGGTCGTGTTGCTTGGCGGTGCTCTGCGAAGTTGTCCCGTCTGCTGACGGAGTCTTGTTGCTATGCGGCCCAAAGCTCGGCGTCTGTCTTTCCTACGGGCGGCGATTTGAGCAGGCTGCATCTCACTCAGGAGTTGGTTGAACTCTTGCAGGGCATCTTACCCCAATAATCAGGATCCCCATCAGTGGTGGCTGGGGAAACGTTCCCTGGAGTGGAATCATCTGGTGCTTGTGTGTTGGAGATGCAGAATCATTAGGTGTGTGTGTTGTAGATGTAGAATCATCAGGTGCTTGTTGTGTTGTAGATGTGGAATCATCAGGTGTTTGTTGGTTGTAGATGTGGCAAGGGAATAGGCCAGAATTCGTGCACTTCGTCTAAGGGGTCGTATCTCCTCCGGGAAGTTGTGTTGCTCATCGCGTGGTGCGTCGTCATCGCTTGGCTGTTGAGGAGAATGAACTGTGGGAGATTCCCATGGCAGTGGCATTGGAGCCTGTGGTCTTGGATCCGGCGTGGTTGGACTATATTGATGTATGGAGTCCGTAGAATATCCATCAGTGAGCTCATATCTGAGGTTGTGGGGAGGCTGAGCGTGGACGTGTCAGTAGAGGTGTGAGGTCCTTGTGCTCCGTGATCCCCATTGCAGCTTGTCCTGCTGCCAGGTCGGCTAGTGGTACCAATGGATTGTATGGATCCGCAACTTGACTTGGTGCATCTTCCCCCTCTCTGTCTCGGCATCTAAACTTCACGAAACGCTGTAGACTGGGTAGAGAACGTGGTATTGCATGCCAATCAGGGGGTGGAGTTTCTTGTGCATCAAGGAGCTGAAGTGATCCCTCTGAGGTCATAAAGAGATTCTGATGAGCTTCCTGCTGCAAGCCATTCTCTGACATGACGACATGGTTGGGATGTCACGTCCCCTGGTTCATCAATGCGACGTGGAGGTGCAACTTGATTCCAGTTAACCGGTGGGTTTGGTGGTTGTGAGTGTGGTGGAACTGGCGCTGTCCACATCTGGCTGAAGAGTGTGGCGTTGGTTGAGTGAGTAGTTGCCTTAGCATGGATCCTGGGGTGGTTGCAGCCCAAACCCTCCTTGGGTCGGCATAACTGGCGGCCATGACCCTGACGTTGATGGCAGCGCACTGTTAGGTTCCATGGTAGACCATGAGTATGGAGGTGGCGGTGGACGCTCCTCTTGCACTGACTGTGTGGTGAATCCTGTGCTGGCCAGAGTAATCTGATAATTGCTGAGCAATGGTGGCCTGGGTTGAGGTTGTGGCCCTAGTGTATAATTCTGGCTTCTCCAGTACTCCCAACTTTCCTGACTCTGCCCTAACTGAGGGGAATAATTCGGTTGGTTGCCTGCTCCGGCATTTCCTTGTCCTTCAGCCATGTTTGTATCTATTAAAAGAATAACAGACAGTTAGTCCTCTACTGGCACAACGTTATGTTTTGGGCAGGCTCGGTACTTAGTAGTGGGTTTCTTTCCTGTGTGTAGGAGGCGTAGACATAAGTGTCGTCTATGCATTGACTCACATTTTTCTGACAATTGCCTGAAATGATCACTGCCCTGTCTTGTCAATGCTGGGTAGGTTGTAAACAAGTTGTGGTACCTGCCTGAATGCTAATTACTTCCTTCTCTGTTGTGGTAACTAGGGGCATGCAATAGGTCTTATTTACTAGCTCGTAGGTATATGACAGCTTTAGCTTGCTACATCTTACAACTAATCCTGTAGCTTCCTGATCTCTTGTCCATCTTTCACAACAACAGCAGTTAAACAAAATCTGTAGGGTGGAGGCAACAAGGGGTAATCTTTAGATGAACTGACGTGTAATAGTGTTGTAATTTTGTTTTGGAGTTTGCTAGTGTTACCGGTCCATATGGTAACATGTCTAAAAGGGGTTGTAGTTTCTCATTATATTGTTGGGCTTTCCCTCTGTTTCTTACCTGGTCTATTTCTACTTCTTTTTTGGTTTTTGGTTTCTGCCATTTTGATTCAATTTTATTCCTGAATTTGCCAAATGTCCTGATCCATGATGATGTACTCATTCTCACTCAAAGGTGGTTTAGGTGGTGCGGATGGAATTGCCGGGTTTCGTATGCTGATGAAACTTCCCCCCGACTTTTATGGTCATCTCTATCCCTACATCCACATCATTGTATATGTGGAGCGGATATTGTCCTATAACTAATGACATCATTCTGCCTATCATGATCCTGATCAAGGGAATACACAGCACATGATCACCATAGCTATCAAAATTTGAGCCAACTACCATTCCTATTGTTTGGAGAATTTTGATCCAGGACATGTTCTGAAACCACTCCCATATGGATGTCTGTTTCGTGTTCCAATTTGAGTGTTTAACCTGTTCATCCCTCATTTGTTTTAGTGATTCCAAAAGCTTAGTAAGATTCCCTTCTTGTCCTGTGTTCATGGATATTACTGTGCAGCACTCATCTCCAAAGTATTTACATACACCCTGTTCTTCTGCTAACATTGTATCGTACAACCTGTTCTGTATCGCCATCAGTGATGTAGTATGTAGTTGCTCGCGGACAGTTTCTATGGCTGAGATTGTCCAATTTACGTATCTTTGATGATTCCACCAAAGATAAGATATCCAACGACTGTTTCGCGCTATGTATTGTGCATTTATGGCTTGGCCAAGTAGGGGAACTGACCCTGCTATTTGTCCTGATACAATCCAATCTTCTCCTATCGCTCGATGGTCTGACGGCACACCACGTGGTTCCTGATTCCAAGCTATATACACCTTGTCTTCTTTTTCAAGCTTCAAGCTCCTAGCTATACGTTTTGATTCTGCTATGTTTTCTTGACTGAGCACTGTTATCTGTCCTGTTACCATGACTGGAGCACATATCCCAGTCCAATGTGGTGGCAGCTTTACTTTCAAGCGATCGCTGTCATCACATAACCAGAAAATGTCTGCCATAGCATACGTGCCTCCACCTAGGAACGGTATGGGGATGTCGGCATCACTCTGATTTCGCGAACTCTAAATGGAGCATAATCTGTCACCACCTGTTGGCATTGAAACTTAGCTTTAGTTGTATCGCATTTATCGTGTGCAAGTACTGATCTGCCATTCTCTACTTTTCGCTTGCGGTGACATTGTACTTTGGTCCATTAACCATCATAGTCTTAGTATCTACTATGCAAAATGGGAATACTGTGCTTTCATTTCTAACGGCCGTCTGTGGTACCCAATGTTCCAATAAAGGGTCCATGTAGGATGGACAATTAGTTCTATTCTGTGACCATCCGTCAGTTTCTTTGCCATCATTCTTAGCATGCAATAAGCAAAACAATCATTGCGGTGTTGGCACGCATCAAAACTTATGGGCAATATTTGAGGGACTCTCCTGCCATTGTAACAGGCTATGCAGGACTGAGAGCTAACCTGCTGAGCAGAATATTGTAGCCATTGACGAAACATATTTCTCCCTGTATCTGGGGTTTTACTCTCGGTTGGTTCTAGTCTGTTGTATACTGGACTTGGTCTTCTGTAATACCCTGGGTTGTCGTCTGTTAGGCCTCAACGTTGCTTTTGGCTGATCATCTGTCAGTCCCCTTCGTTGCTGGCGTGGCTGGGACTTAATCAGCTTTCGGGCTAGTTGCCTATCTACAGTTGTTCCTGTCACTCATCTGTACACCTGTTGGAACTACAGCTTGCCGTTATTGCCACCACTCCTTCAGCTTCGCATTGTTTTAGCTGGCTGGTTTTCTAATATGTGACCTCCTGGTCCTTGAGTCAGAATCTTTTTTAGCGTGGTTGTTCTTACATAAGTCAAATTTAGTTTGTCACTTTTTGGCCATTTACCTTCCTGCACCGCTACTGTTGCTACTGCTAGTGCACATTCAATCATCTGTCCCTGTCTCGGGGGACCGTTCTCTTTCTGAGGAATCATATCTGGAATCTGACATGCTAGTAGTACTAGGACTGCTGTCACTGCTATCCACATCACCAGCTGTCTGTCCTGGAGTTTCTGTCTGTCCCTCTTCTGGGTCTGTTTCTTCGGGTTCTGTTTCTGATCTCGCATAGGGACTGTCTCGCTCTGAACCTGATTCTCCTTCTGCTCCTGTTTCATGTCCTGCTTCTGGGCCGCTTTCTGTCGGACTTGCGTATGTACCCGAACCTGTACATGACCTTGGGGTTGCTCTTGTACTGGAACCTGAATCTGACCCTGGTCCTGACTCTGTGATTGGGCTTGGTGTTGGTCTTGGGATTGTGTCTGCGTAGGGACTTGGTAGTAAGCTTGGCTGGGTTTCTGCAGTTCCTTGTTCTGCTCTATCTCCTTCTGAACCTGAGTCACCTGATTCTTCTGATTCATGGATATCTCTATCTGATCCTGACTGTCCTGCTGAATCAAGGGGTGTACTATCTGCATCTGTGACATCTTCTCTTGGAGGTAAGGATCCACTACTGGTTGCGCTGTCACTGGTTCGTCTAATGCTGGTCCGTCTGGCGGCCAGTCTGTCGGATCGTCTCTCCCCCTGCAGGGCGGGCTCACCGCTCCTTTGTCTGTCTCCCTCTGGGCTCTGGGATCGTCTATCTCCCTGCGGGGCGGTGTCACCGTCCCCATCGGATCCCGTGTGCCTTCCTCCTCTGACTGCCTCAGTTGCTCCTTCTGGCTCATTTGCTCTGCAGCAGTGGTTTAGATGGAACCAAACGTTCTTACCTTCTACTTTTAAGGCTGATGGTGTGGCAAGGACAACTTTAAATGGGCCTTCTCGTCTGGGTTGGTTCCACTTTCTTTTGAACACCTTGACGTACACCCACTCACCAGGGCGTATTGTTTGTTGGCGCTCTGGTATGGCAGCGTCTCTTTCCTCAGTGGCTCCTTTGACCTGTTGGAAGATAGTTCTGTGGATTCTAGTTAAATGCTGGACATAACTTGAAAACTCATTTTCTAACTGTTCAAGAGATGGCCCTTCATATGGACCTCTCAAGTATGGGACAGGCATTGGCCTCCCAGTGCACATTTCATGCGGTGTTAGATGCGTTATTCTGTTAGTTTGCGATCTCATTGCCATTAGTGCTAGCGGAAGAGCATCTACCCATTTTAACTTACCTCTGCTGTCCTCTATTATCTTAGCTAGTTTTGCTTTCAAAGTTCCGTTAGCTCGTTCCACTGTCCCTTGTGATTGTGGATGATATACACACCCAAATCTTTGTTTAATGCCCAACATTTGGAGCATTGTCTTTATGACCTGTGCTACAAAGTGTGGTCCGTTGTCTGAACTGATCTTGTCTGGTAAGCCGAATCGTGGAAAAACTTCCCTGCATAAGAACTTTGCCACTGACTTATAGTCCGGGCTGGCGGGTGTTGCTTCAATCCATCTACTGAATCTGTCAACACTACTAGGATATACCTCATTCTGTTTACCCTCTCTGTCATGTCTACATAGTCTATTATAGATGTCTAAACGGACCATCTGGCGCTGGTATGTGAGCCAGAGGGGCTGAGAATGACTTTCTTGTGTTGAAAAGAGCGCAACCCTGACATTCGTTCAATGTCCTATCTACGGTGGCTGCCAGATAAGGTGACCACCATACTGCCTGTATGCGCCTAAGTACCTGTCCCCTGGAACAATGATCTGGTCCGTGAGCGTTCCTTATAGCAAAGCGTGTTAAACAAATAGGCAGCACAAAATGGCCATGTGGACCCCTCCATAATCCTTTCTGGGGTCCATCCTCAGTTACTTGTCTGGCCCCTTTCTTTAGCCACATGGACTTCTCATACACGTCAGCTGCTTCTTGTGCTGCAATGAGAGATGACAAATTTGTAAGTGGTTCACAATCCTCAACTGCTACCATTGGACCCATAACTTCTCCTACTGCGGCTCGTTTAGCAGCTTCATCTGCTTGGTTGTTACCTCGAGCTATCAGAGTCTGTTTTTTGATGTGCTGGACACTTTATAATTGCTACTGCGGTTGGTTCATGGATTGCTTCTAATAATGCAGAGACGGCTTCTCCATGTATTACCGGAGTTCCATCTGCTCTGCAGAACCCTCTCTGTTTCCAAGTGTTGCCATGTACATGACACACTCCATAGCATAAGCTGAGTCTGTGTATACATTCAAACGCTTTCCCTTTGCCAGCTTACAGGCTGCTGTTAGAGCCTTGATTTCTGCTAACTGTGCTGAACATGGTTGAGGCACACTGGTGGTTTGAACATCTGTGAAGGTATTATCTTTGTTTAGCTGTACCACTGCATATCCTGCATGATTACCTGTGGCGTCTCTGAAACAAGAGCCATCAACAAAGAATGTCAAATCAGCTGGGATTGGTTGATTGTGCAAATCCTCGCGTATTCTCATGAACGTGTCTGTTACCTGTATGCAGTCATGTGGTGTTCCATCTACTGGCAGCACCATACGTGTTGCTGGATTCACTATGTTGCACCGTTGGATAGTGAGTTCTGGTGCAGACAGGATGACTTCGTATCCTGTTTTCCTAGCTTGGGTTAGAACAAATCGAGGACTGGTGAGCAGAACATGCAATTGATGGGACGTATACAAAATCACTGGTGTCCCATTGTCAAGGAAGAAGCTTTTTGGAATGCAAAAACTGCTGCTGCCAATCCCTGATAACACGGTGGCAGTCCCATCTCTATGTTATCCAGTTTTGTACTGTAATATGCCAGTGGTTGTTTACCTGTTGGTGTGTCTTGCATTAGCACGGCACTCGCAAACCCTGATCTCTCAGCTACATACAGATGGAATGGTTTAGAATAGTCTGGATTGCCCAGTGCTGGAGCAGAACGCAAATCCTGTTTTAGTGCTGGAAGGCCCTTCGGCTTCCTCAGTCCAGTATAACTGGGCTGATTTGACTGCCTGACCTGCTGCTCTTATCATAGCTCGTAATGGAGCTGTTTTTATTGCGTAATCGCAAATCCACGAGCGACTATACCCTGCCATGCCTAGAAATGAGAGCATTTGTCCTACTGTTTGTGGTTTTGGTATCTTAGCTATAGCCTCTATTTGTGAGTTGGCTATCAGTCTTGTCTCCACTCAGTTTTCTACCTAAATACTCTACTTCCGTCTGACAGAATTGAAGTTTGTCCTTGCTAACTTTGTGCCCTCCTTTGGCCAATGCTGACAATATCGTCATGGTATCCTCCTCACATTGTTGTTCTGATGAACTACATATGAGAATGTCGTCCACGTATTGAATCACAGTGCTTTCTACCTCTAGATGTTGTAAATCTTGTGCCAGTACTCTGTTGAAGATTGACGGACTTGAAACAAAACCCTGTGGTAGCGGCTATAAGTTATCTGGTGACCGTCAAATGTGAAAGCAAACAAGTACTGTGACTCTGGGTGTAGTGGCACACTGAAAATGCTGAGCACAAATCTATCACTGAGTACCATTGTGTGTTTGGTGGGATGTTAGAGAGCAAGGTATGTGGGTCCGGAACGACAGGTACTTCTGCATCTACAATGGCATTTATTTGTCTTAGGTCATGAACCAATCGGTAATCATTTGAATGTGGCTTTTTAATTGGGAAGATCGGCGTGTTACAGGGACTCTGTGTTTTGACCAGGACCCCTGCCTTCATCAGACCCTCAATTGTAGGTCTGATTCCTTCCAAAGCATGCTGTTTCAGTGGATATTGTCTTTGGTATGGCAATGTGATGTCTTTTCTAAGTTTTATTTTTACTGGCTGTGCTGACTTGACTAGTCCTACATCTGTTTGTGTGTTTTGACCACAGTTCCTGAGACTTGATCCAATAATGCTCTGTGCCTGTCTGTTACCATCATTAATAGAGGCATTTCTTATCCTGTGGTCCCCTATCAACTATCACTTTTTCTGCTATTCCCTCATCGACTGCTGTCAGTGTTATTCTCATGCATTGTCTATCTGAGGAATGTGTATGTTTGCATCATGTGTTTGTGTCCATTTGGTATCTGTAATGCTCCCTTAACCATAGGTCCTAAATCATGGGACTCATAACCTTCTGACACAAGTAAGGTCACATGTGGGACAGAGCCCGAAACCGCGAACCAATCTTGCAGTTCTGGTGGGAGGATGACAGCTGCCGCTGCTCCTTGAGGTCCTATGTACACATTCTGGACTGTCAGATAGTGCAGAGTCTTGTTGATCACTTCATCCCATAAGGTTTCATAATCTTGGTGTTGCTGTCTTTCATCATAATGGAGGGTGCAATGTAGTGGCAACTGGGGCTTTCTGCCAATTTCTCCTAGATGTGCTTTTGTCGTCTGTGTTTCCCATAGTTGCTGCAGCCGGGAACGCAGCTGAAGTTTAATCCAATATACCTTGGGCATGACTCTGTATTTTTCTTTTACTTCTTCTTGGTGTGGTTCTTCTGGTAATTTGGTTAGGGGCATCATCCCTGCAGTGTGTTCTGCCACTCTGTAGGTTGTGTGATCTTCTGGAAACTCTATGTGCAATCCAGTTGGGGTGCACATTATTTGAGCCTTTAATTGACAGAGTAAATCTCGTCCCATCAGGCACATTGGAGTGTTGTCGAGTATAATAATGGTGACACAATAGTTTTTCCTGCAATCTTCATTGGTACCGGCTGTGTTAAAGGTATTATTTGTGTTTTCCCAGAGAAGCCTACTGTTTTTACTGATGACTCTGAAGGGGGAGGTTTGAGCCGGATTTTCCAATACAAGAGTATGTGGCTCCAGAGTCTACCATAAATTGGTGATCTTCATCATAAATCGTAACTGTCATGGTAGGCTCTTCTTGTGGTCGTGATGAGATGGCTATTCCTATTAATTCCCCCTCAGGCTCCTCTGGGCTCCCCTATTGCCATCCATACGTCGGCCCTTCCCAAGGATGGGTTTCGCAGTCTCGTCGCTGGTGTCCAGATTCTCCACATCCCCAGCAAGTGTTCAACGCCCCTTGTGGTTGGTTCAGCTGTGGATTGGATTGTGTGCGACGCATTGGTGATGGTCCCATTGGGCCTCTCCATCCTCCACGTCTATTTGGGCCACCTCTGGGTCTCTGCTGTGTCTGGTATCGGTTGTATCCTCCTGCTTCCTTGAGGTGGATAGCCTCCTTGTGCTGGTAGTTTCCTCGCTGCTGGTAGCTCTGTTGTGGGTAACCCTGCTGTGGGTAGCCTTGTTGTGGTGTGTACCCTTGTTGAGGTGGCACAGGGTGCACACCTCCTTGTGTCATCATTGGGGGTACCTGTGGTGGCTGTGCTAGTGTCATTGGTTGCGTCGTTGCAGGTGCCTGCGGTGCCACAACTACAGGAGGAGTTGGCTGAGATAACTCTGCGGTCACCACTGGAGCTTGTGTCTTGCTCTTCTCCTTTTTGCTTTAGTTAATTCATTCATTGTAATTGGGTCAATTTGGTGGCCAAGTTTTTGTTAGCTTCTTCTTCTCTTTGTTTTTCTTTTCTCCAATTTCCACATGATGTACAATGTGTTCAGAGAACAATGGCCATTCCATCTTCATGAGTCCAACCACATTGTCCAGTCGCTTCTGGACCTCTGGAGGCATGGTTTTCTTTATCATCACTTAAACAGGCTTTTCGTGGTGTCATTGGTGTTCCAAGCACTTCCAGTTTCATCTCTCCACTTCTTCTGAAGTTTATCAGGAACTTAGTTGGACATTCATCGTCCTTCAGCCTTTCACCATCCAGTTTGGATGGATCCATTTTCTCCGGATACATTCTTCTCAGCTCAGCCCACACTCTAGTCCGATGTCCACTGAAGCCTATGCCATCTGCCATGTTTCCTTTCACTACCAAAGGTAGTTTGCTGCGTCATGATGTCTTCCGTGGCGTGTTTCCCCACGACATGCATCAATAGGGCTTTGATGTCTCCTAAGCCAGTGTCACTCCTGCTGTACTCTCTTCCAGTGCTGTGATCCACTTATTGGCACCTTCAGTTAGATCTGGCAGTCTGCTGGCTAATCCCACCATGTCAGCGAATCCCCAGGCTACATATGCCGTTTGTCCTTGAGCCTTTGTTATCAGTGGGCACATGAGTCCACGATGCTCCTCTTCCTCATATTCTTCTTCCTCCTCTTCTTCTTCTTCTAGCAGAGGAATATGTGTAGCACGTGATCGCTTCTTCTTGGGAACTGTGGGTACGATTCTTCTTCCATTCCTTAGCACTTTTACATAATCATTAGTGCCATTAATCTGTTGCAGTTGTCGATTGGTCATTTCATGCACTCTGGTTTCCACATTCTCTAACACTTTTTGTGCTTCTGCATGTGTTGGACTCTCGGTTGTCATGATGCCACTCAGCTCCATTCTCACAGTGTGTGGAGTGTTGTTAGTACTCTGTCTGAATCTTTGCGGATTTTGTCCCACTGTGCTAGCAGCCTCTTTTCTTCTGCTTCCAGCCTGCGTAGCTCCTCCTCCTCTCTCCGGATGGTCTCATCCAGTGTTTTCATTTCCTTCATGCGTTCTTCTCGTGTCTTGGGGCTGGCCTGTTCCCATTCTTGTTGTCTTTTCAGCCTTTCCTGTTGTTGTTGCTTTGTTGTGATTGGCAAATCTGACAGCTTGAGTGGGGTGTATTCTTCTCCTCCAGCTGTATCTCTGCTGGTGTGTCTTCTGCTGTCATCTGGTTCCCATTTTTCTTTCTTTGGTGATGTCTGAGCACTTACTTCCTTTAGCCAGTAATCCACTCTGTTCATTACTTCAGGCTTGAATTCTCTTCTCACCTCTTGGTAGTAGTTTTCTCTGTCTCTTCTTCCTTGTGAATCTCCGCTCATGCTTAGAGAAACTTGAGGTTTTGTTCCTCGGGATGCCTTGCCCAATAGATGAAGCGTTGCAGGGTTAGGCGTGCACTCTCTTTGGCACCAGTCCATCTCTCCTCCCTCTTCATTCTCCATCTCTTCTGCTGTCATTCTCTCTTGTTGATCTTCTTCAGCATTAGCAGTCCATCCTCTGTCTTTTCTTTGTTGTGAGTCTGCTTGGTCAGGGTCATTGTAAACTTTCCCTGCAGCTCTCCCTCTACTTCTTGTCTCTCCTCTCCCTCAAGTGTCTCTAGTACTGGATAAATACCTGTCCTAGGTGTGCGACTATCTGGGGCATAAGGCGGTGGTGGTTGGCTGACCACTCAGGTGCAGTGGCCTTCTGCTGTCCCTGGTTTGTTTTCACTTCCTGTTCTATCATTACTTTCTTAACTGCTGGTGGAGGTTTGGGGGGTTGATCTTTATGCATGTGTCGATACCCTTCAATTTAAACCAACCTAACACCTCTCTTTCCCTTGCACGCTTTCCTTCTCTTTTCTCACTTGTGTCTCTGGACTTATGGTGTTTTATATTTGTTGCCACTTCATCACAGTATGCTTCCATGAAGGTGCCTTGTAAAGGCCACTTTAGTTTTCCTTTTGTTCTCCCATGCCACTTTTTCATGCATTTTTCAATAAATTCTTTTTGATCTGGTGATTGTTTATCACCACTCCCATTGGAGTTGCGTTCCCTTGTTCCTTCACCATTCCTGCCCCCATATAGCCCTGTCTTACACTATGTGCTGTTCTACGTATCTCTGGTTCCTCGTCTGTGTCTTTAGTTTTTATCGTTACCAGTATCTTATCTACTGTAACTCCTGGCTTATATTTCCTTTCCCTTGTGGGATTGTATTCTAATCTATCCGTTCCGTCTCCTGCTGGTGTTTTTGTAATACACCCAAATTTGCCTGTTTCCCAGTTAACTCTCCTAGGGACTATTGTGAAGCTCAGTCGTGGATTTGAGGTCACTCTATTGCGCCCTGGTATACCATACCCTGCGGGCAGTCCCAATGCTGGACCTAAAGGTATGGCTACAGTAGCACTAGGGTTATTGCACAACCGCTCCAACACTAGTGCAAGTGTCTTTGGTGTCCACCACCTGCGTATCACCTCTTTCCACGGCACGTCAGGAAACTCGTCCTGCACTTGTGCCAAATTAATGAATTTTGTCAACTGCCACAATTTCTGATTTATCTCTTGTTCAGTTTGCCATTGCTCTACACATCCTCATCCTTACAGGTTCGTTCCAACCAAAAATGTGTTCTTATTCCTTGTGTTCCTATATCTCCTTCCTGTGTGTAGTGTTCTGGCAAAAATAGCTCGTCTTCACTGCTATTTCCCTCTTCCATACACTTTATCTCTCCTCCACAGCTATTTTAGCTATCAGTATTCCTCTCTTCACAAATATTTAATCAGTATTGCTGCTTCAGAAGCCTTTAATAATATTTACAAAATTGTTAAACAACTTTTTCACACTAGTCAATCAAATTAATATATAGATATTATTTATTTTACACGCCTTTCACTACTCTCAGACACTCAATTTTAATTTTACATTGATTAAATATTTTCAAGTATATATTTACCCTCTTCACTCTACCTATTCTATTTCAGCAGTATTTACATGCACGTGCGCCTTCTGACTCCTATCTCCTGCCGGCTTCTGACTTTTATGTACATTACCTAGGCTTTCAGCTGAATAGTCTGATTCACTTCCTCAACACAGACTTAATTTACACTGCCTAGGTTTATTTCCAAATTAATTAGCCTGATTCACTTCCTCAACACAGACTCAATTTACTCTGCCTAGGTTTATTTCCAAATTGGTGGACCTGATTCACTTCCTCAACACAGGCCCAATTTACACATAAATATAGCCTCTCAATTCACTTCCTCAACATGAGGGCTTAGACAGAAATGATTCACTTCCTCAACACAAAATCTGTCTTTATAAATCGCTACTCAATTCACTTCCTCAACATGAGCGCGTAACACTTCTTTAAGCACGCTTTATTCTCCTATCCTGCCGCAGTCCTATTTAGGCTCCTAGCGGTAACGTGCTATAGTACATCCGCCCGTTCAGTCCGAACCTACCATCGAAGAGCCCCAACACTCAGTTGAAATCCTGCGATATAAGCTCGCGGTAGCCACGTGATGACTGTTTTATTAGCCTATTTTTACCCATGCAGCCCTGAGCCAGTAAGTGGAGCGCCCCAGCACTCACCTGTGACCCTACAACTCTCCGATTCGGCGGTATCCGCAAAAATGCTTAAATTCTTATCTCTTCATCAGCTCACTACGCCTATGCAGTCCTGTTCTGATTGGATCGAAGCTCCCCGACCTTAAGTCGAAGCGTTGCGATTCTTAAAAAACAGCGGTATTCACGATAATGGCTTTAAATTCTTATCTCTTCATCAGCTCACCACGCCTATGCAGTCCTGTTCTGATTGGATCGAAGCTCCCCGACACTAAGTCGAAGCGCTGCGATTCTTAAAAACAGCGGTATTCACGATGATGGCTGGAAAACACTTATTTTACTTACCCTTAAAAGCAAACAATTAAACACAAAAAGCGCATCTATTCTACTAGCTTTACACACTTTGACATAGACATATTCCGCACCATGGTTCACACACACACATGCAAATTTAGCTGCTATTGCATTTTGCCTGCATTTAGATTTGCACCGACTCCTACCCCTCCAGCGTTTACTTCCTTTCTTTATTTAGTTTCAATTCACCATTAAAATCCAAATTTCGTATTTTAGTAAAATATTTTCTACTTAATTTACTGCTTTTAGCACTCAAAATTTATTCTAGGTTCAAGATTGAGGAGACTTTAAGCTTCACACCTGGGCGGAAAATCCCGTATTCAGACACAGTTAAAATGCAGAATTTTGGTTAAACAGGTATTCTGCTTACCTTTTCTATGTGGCCACGTGTCTCAGATACAGGCTGTCCGTCCCGGTCAGAAACTCTCGGCCTCTGGACTCAATCTCCTGGCTGGCCTCGCCAATTGTCGGGTCGGAAATAAGGACCGGCCGGGCCAGTAAAAGACCTGGTCCCTACCCTAACCAACGTAATAAACTCAATAAAATTACTCTATTAGATTTCTTCTTTAGTCAAAAGACGGCGTAGTCAAAAACTTCACTGGAGACGGTCAAGAGTCGGTGCAAAAGAGTTTATTCCAATAAAGGACAGATAAACCCGAGCAACATCCCTGCAGGTCTCAGGATGGAACCGAGTTGGTGGTCAGCGAACATCGCCTTATATTCACCTTAAGCTCCACCTTGTCCCTCCCTTCAGGTGGGCGTTACATCTTAACTCCTCCTTATCTCCTCCTTCTAGGTGGGCGTTACTCCTTAACTCCACCTATGGTGTTCGCTGACCATTCCTCCCCTTTGGTGGATTTCTTATCCTCTACTGCCATCTAGTGGCCTTTTTCTTGTACTGTTTTACCAAATTAACCCTTTCATTAATGTTACAATTTCCACTTTTTAGCTGTTATTATATGTAATTATTATCTCTCTTTATATTTTTTACATTACTGGATTAGAAAATCCACCAATATGTTTCAACTTCAGTCCCACCGTATTTTTTAAAAGTTATACAGGCATAGTTTGACACCATTAAAACTTAAACACTTATCGTATTTTTTAAAAGAATTAATAAGGAATAACATATTTCATACATGTATAACGTGATTCAATGAACAATTACATGATTTAGCAATGCCAACCATGAGAGTGCTTTGTCTCATACAAGTTAACTTTCAGCAGCGCAGAGCTTGGTTGCATGCAGTACCTAGCCGTACCAGGCACCATAAATCACAACATGTCATGATCTCATTCTTGGCTTCAGTTCGCGATGATCTCAGCCCTGGCGTACGTGACTTACTGCATGTGCCTTGCTTCTAATGAGCGGGTTACGGTTGGCTAGGTTTTGCCTGCGCGGCCTGAGCAGCTCCTCTGCTCATTAAAAAGCACACGTTCATGAATACACAGAGTATAGGAATAATGTATGATAAACACACAGAATATAAGAATAAAATATGAGTTTAAACTCACTCCTTAAACACTCAGTCGGTATACACTCAGTAGTAAAACACTCAGTAGTTTAAACACTCAGTAGTCAGACTTCACACTAAAAGAATACTCAGTAGTGAAACACTCAGTAGTTATAACATATTGCAAACCATTGATAAGGTGTATAAATATAGAAAAAGAACCTAACAATCAATCTAGGATTTAGGCCTTATGCAATCAATCTAGGATTTATTGCAAACCATTGATAAGGTGTATAAATATAGAAAAAGAACCTAACAATCAATCTAGGATTTAGGCCTTATGCAATCAATCTAGGATTTAGGCCTTATGTGTATTTAGACATTTAGGCCTTATGTGTATTTAGGCCTTATGTATACCAGGCCTATATATTCAACAACATAACAATATTAGAAATAACAATAGTAATAATAATAGTAAAAAACATACATAAAAGATTAAATGTATGAGGACACAATTTTCTGCCAAACAGTAGTCTGATAAATTTTCTATATATCTTTCCTGTTAAATGAAGCACAAGCATCAGAAATAAAAACACTTTAATCCATCTGAACTCAACCATCATGCCTCTCTGTCTCTCTTTTCTCTCTGCTTCTTCTACTTGTAAATCTACGAGTTGCTCCTTAAAGAAAAAAGTTGTATCTGTTTCCTGTAATTTTTCCTCTCATATGTCAGTTGTTCCTTTAAGTGTAGACAGACCTCCTTCTCTTATGGCTGACATGAGCTGGTATGAAGTCACACTGACCTGAACTATCTGGAATTAACACTGAAAATTTAACCCTTGTGTGTTTTCATAGTTTCCTCTCATTCAGCTGTTTGATTCAACTCTCAAAAGTGACTCAGTCAAGATGAGCGTTGTCCCAATTACTTAACACTACAACACAGCACTAGCACATTAAAGTGCCTGACAGCAAGTTCATCAAGCTAAATGTCCCATATATTATGTTCAGTTACATTTCAAGCAGCCAGATAATGTTGTTATTGTGCTACTAGTTAACCTACTGCACCCCTTTCTGGACTAAAAGGCTTTTTACAGCAATACATCCTGAAAATGGTCATAAAATAAGTCGAATAAAAACATTTATCAGTTATCAGTGAACTGTAATGATATGAGCTGTAACTACACTGTGGTCTCTTATTTGTTTGGTTAGTTGACGGTGGCGTAGAGGTCGCTGGGATCAGCTGAGGCTCCAGCAGAAGAAGAGGAAGCTTTCACGGTGCTGTAGGTCACTGCATCATCTTCATCATCACCATCTTTACCCAGAACCTGGAAAAGAGACAAACAGCACAACACAGAAATTACACAACATTAAATGAGAGAAGTGTTTTCATTCACTGCCATCATCACTAGAACCAATCAGACAGCTTACCCGGCCTTTACTGTTGGTCTTCCTGGTGTAGCTGATGGAGGCGTAGGAAACACCATCTTCAGGATCAGCCTACACAGAGAAGACAACATAATGGCTGCTCAGTAACATGTGGACTTGATTGTGTTCTGGTCTGTTCTGGTGTAGTCCAGCTGCATCATCAGACTCCCCACTTCTTCTCTTGCAGAAAGAACTTAGATTCAAGAGTCACTGTGTGTCTCATAGAGCTACATTTTGAACACAAATCTAAAAACAGTGAGTGTAACTTTGTCCTGGGTGTAGTGTGAGATCTCACCGTGTCCTGACTGCTTTCTGGACTCACTGCAGGGTTTAAGCTCCGTCCCTGAAAACAACAAACAAACAGAGTCTACTTCCATGTGGTCAAACACTGGCTCTGTGAAGGCTGTTTATATTTGGATGACTCTGTCAGAGAGCAGCTGATTCAGCTCTGTCATAACTGTAGAAACATTTGATTACTCAGCCGTAAAACTCACAGTGTTTTCATCCATCTGGGTTTTTTTCCTGAAGAGACAAAAGAGAGTCGACTTTAGCTTCAACAATAAAAATCCAGGTTCATCAAAACTTCTTGTTTACAATATCTGTGGTTGCTCTCACCTTTAGTTTTCTTCCATCTGATGAGGGCAACAACAATAACAACAGTTATTAAGAGAGCTGCAACTCCCACAAACACAATGATGAGCCAAAAAGCTGGAAAGAAAAAAAATTGACAGAACAGATTTAGTTTAGATGGTAACATAGGTCCATGCGCATAGGATGTTTTTTTTTATTAATTCTTGAAGTGTCTATTTTAAGATTCTGCCAGTTAACAGGCTGAAATAATGTCCCATGGGGTTTATTTTTAACCCTTTATTATACTTATTGTCAACCTGAACCCAAAATAAACAGAAAACAGCGTAACTTTTGAAGCAAACAACATACAGAGACCAATGAGTAAATTTTTTTCCACACAATCTGACCCAAGGAATTCAGTTAAATGGTTACTGTTAGGATTCAAACACATCTTGACTCTATTTCAGGACAATAACAGTGCGAAAATAGCAAAAAAAAGACCACAGCTAAATATTTTCTTTTAATTAACCTCAGAGGGGACAACTTTTGTAAAAACTTTCCCCGTGGTAATTTTACTGCCTTCAGTGACATTAAGGGGGAGCAAAGGGAGAGGGGATCATATCCACACAGTATTTGCGATAAGAGACTCTGAAGCAGCAACTTCACCCACAAATACCCTTCATACTGTAGACATTGGAGGTCTTGGTATGGATAAAACTGGGTTCATGAAAATTGTTATAAAAGATTAATAGGTAACTTGGATTAGAGATTTAATTCCTTCACCTAAAAATTTACAATTTAAATTGTGTTACTGTGCAAAATGCTGACTGACAACAATAATAAAGTGACAGCGATTATTAGTGTTGGAATATTAATATAATTTCAGTGCAAATGTTCTCTGCATTTGTCTGCAAAGTTACTTCCATTTTTGATAAATGTTTATCCTGCTGAAGGTCATGGGGGACAAGACAAATCTAATTGCATTAAATTTACCTGCTTGGACTTTAATAACAAGCTCTTGGTGTGAGATGACAGTGCTACCGAAGCTTTAGACAAACGCCAACAGAAATCACAAAATGACTCCTGGAAAGCATCAAACTGTGTGTGTTCAAGGATTTCCCAGTCATGTTTTTCAGTACCAATCCTGATCTGAGTCTAAGTGCCCATGCAGACCTTTATCTCATGCATTTTCAAATTAATTATCTGCATAGTTTTTCCTTATGGCTACACAGTGCACCATAGTGTAAAATGCAGGGGGAGCAAAGTAAGCTTTCACTTCACACTACCATATGAAGGATATTTGTGACAAGATACCATTGATATTGGAGAGCTTGCGTATGGACACAACTGGCTTCATCAAAACTGTTCAGATTCATAGGTAACTTGGATCATTTACAAGCCTCAAACGCTTCTACCTGGTAAATCATCATCATCATCATCAATAAAGGACTCCCTATGCCTGCACAAATCTCAGACAGTTTGATCTGAATGTACTATACCTTCCTGTTTCCTAATCAGTGTATTTTCTGTGACAAGATAGAAACAAAGGTCAAGGGCAAAACTGAACATCTTACGAAGTTTCAGAGTTGGAATCACGAGTGGGGGCTAGTAAGAGATGTGATTGGGCCAGCCCAATGTCAGTACAGAAAATTACCCAATGGGCGACTGTCCATGCTTTATGGGATGATCTTTGGCACGTTTTTTTAAAAACAGTTAATATAAATAAATAATTTACGTTACACCAGCCCCAAACCGCATTTGCCTGGTATGCCAGATTACCAGTCCAGCCCTGATGGCGGACATGTTCCACACATGCACAGTAGATTGGTTGTTGCCCTGGTAGCGGTAGTCGCCGTGTGGACCTGGTGCAGATATGACAAAAAACAGGAGGCACACGGACGTCTGCGCAGACTCTATGCATACCCCCTCTGATGACGACTTTTTCGTCACGTTGACTCTAGCGGACCCTCGCGTACTTGCAGACACGGAAACTATAATCCTTGCATCAGGCTCCGCAGCCAAGTTAGCAACGCTTAGCAACAACAAATATGCAACGTCTTGTAAAGTTAGCAACAACAAATATGTAACGTCCTGTTGTGTACCAACAGTGTGGATTTGTGCATATATCAAATAATTTGGAGACTCAAAAATCCCTTCCCTCTCTCTCTCTGAGAAAAAGGAGGGGGTAGGAAAGTTTTCTTGGCCTTTTGACATGCAAAAACTAGAAACATCGCCTGGTGTTTGGTAAGAGTCTGCAGAGACTCAATCAGACATGCATCGCTTACGGATGCCGTAATGGTGTCAATAGGCACTTAGCAGGACAGCAAAAGAAGTGTCCAATGCCTCTCCTTCTAGGGTGCCTCACGACATCAAAGTACCGGATGTTTTAATTTTCAGCAAGGTTAATGACATTCCTTCATTTTATGTGTAACCAATGCTTTTTCCCAACACTTTCAGACACCTCCTTTAGAAATGCTGATAAAGAAATGTCATCCTATACTCGATTAATTTTCCAGCTTGAATTTAAGGTTAAAAATGACTAAATTCCCCAGCTCCTGAGAAGATTGTTTTAGGATTAATCAGAGATATCGTCATGTAACCCAAGCTCCCCCAAGTGGAACAGAAGAAGTATTACAGGCTGTCGTCTGAAATGTATAAATGTCACTTTATTTACATGTCCATAACCTAATGCCATTCGTGTATCTTGCTTATATTCTCTAAGAATATGTAACAGCCAATAGCCTATATCCAGAAAGCTAAACTAAACGGACTCTGCCAGTGTGAGGCTGTTTTACCAGCAACCCGGCGGGGAGAAACACAAGCAGTAAGACTAAAACCCTGCACTCTGTGATCAGGGATGTCCCATAGTCTGTCAGTCCAGTATATTTAATCCTTGAAACTCCTGGACAAATTTAACCGAGTTATCATCTAATTGCGTTCATTAGCTGCCCGTATGAGTCAAATGCTCCACACAATAGAACCCCTTCTCATTTTTAGCCATTGTTTATTTCTTTGATGTGTCACCTTAGTTAGTTAACAAACTTCACTGTCATCAAGGAATTGTGTGTATTGCCTCTCTCCAAGTCCCTGCCAAGAGAATTTACCCCTTCAATATAAGACTGACTGATTGATTTAAGATAATTGAGCGATTATTAGCTAACTGATCACTGGTGAATAATTGTATAATTATTAAAATGCTACCCAGAGGTCCGGATATCTGGGTTAATTAAAACTCCGGTGGTGCCCCGCAAAACGAGAGATTTATGGATTAATATTTTCTGAATATTAAAATTCATAATTGGGTATTAATACTCATAAATTTATTAAAACAGTGTAGTCATGCTACAGTCCGGTTAGACTTTCAAAATAAAACACTAGCATTTCGAAACATCGCCATTTTGAAACGGCACGTTATTAAAGTCGTGAAACGTTGCACTTTGGTTCGGTTTAGGCAACAAAACTCTAACAAAACTAAACAAAACTACTGAAATAAAAATTATTAACTATTTGTGTTTGAATTGTTATGTCTATTCTTATTTTATGAGATTTATTACAGGTGGATGGGCCCCTGTGAATGTGGTTGCCAACTGCCAAGGTCTGCTAAGGGTGTAGCGGTTGTCCCTGTTTTTTGGCTGTAAGATTTTCCTCAGCTTGTTAACCATTTTTTCCCCCTTTTAGTGTTCTGCCAGATGGACAGGGTGGTGGATTGTGGGAACCCCTTTCCCCTTCAATGCATGTGGTGGTGGGTATGACAGCTGTGTGTGCATGCTTTACTTAGTTTTATTGTGTGATGTTTGTGTGTGTCTTGCTGTGTCTAGGTGGCTGCACACCAGTGTGAGTGGTGGTGTCAAGGCACCTGGGTGCCCCCCCAGGTCTGGCCCCTGTTGATGCTGAGGTGTTTGTAACTGTGCTCTTATCCCTTAGCATCTCTGGCAGTATTGGCATCTACATCTTATTTTTTATTAATTGTTTAAATAAATCTTCTGGTCAAAACTCATGTCTTTGAATTTTATTAATTGTGGGAAACCCATGGCAACTAGTAATTGAATATTTGGGGATTTGAAACCCTCACTATTTGCCTCAGTTACATGTCATATGCCTATGTTTACGGTCAAACTGACGCTACAGGGCTTCCCCCAGGGCCTGCGTTGAACTATGACGCGATAGGGTTCCCTAGTGCGTTACAAACTGTTGCCGATGGGTCTATGATTATTGTAGACTCTTTGTTCTGAGGGGGGCCATAGAGCGGTCCAAGGTCTGTGTTACAGGGGCACGGGGGGGAACCAATTGCAGAAAGTAAACATGCATAAACTCTGCATCCATTTTCATTTGCCAACATGGCAAACTAGTCTATATAGACATATTTCTGCTCCTAAAGATCTAGTCTGGACAAAATGGGACTTATGTTGACCAAGCAACAGAGACTGCTGTGCTCATATCATTACAGAGACCTGCCCTATCAACATCCCGGATCAAGCACTCAGCAGGTGGTCCATATTCCGAGCTGTGAGTGCAAGACTCCGGCAAGATGAGGAAGTGAACTGTTTTACATCAATGATGCTTTGTGCACAAACGCAGTCAAGATGGACTCCATCCATCCCAAATATCAGACGGTTTATTGTCCAGATGAAACCATATTATCTGGTTTCTGCTGTTTACCCCAGATGCAAATTCAAAAAATGCTCTGTGGAATGTTCGGGGTGTTTACGTGTAGGCCTATGTATATAAATAGCCTAAGGGCCTGTGTCCACCAAAGTGTTTTATTACCAGCTGAAAACTCCTAGCTGGGAGCGCTAAGCAAATCCGCATTAATGCAGCGGCTTACTGGGCCTGAAGCCCCGTGCTCGTCTCACGAACAAGCCCGCCCCTGGCAAAGTTGAATTGACTTGAACTTTCTGTAGCCTACGCAATGCGCAGCACAAAAAGAAGATGGATGAGACACTGATCCTCGCCATCTGTGACTTCCCTGAAATATATGTGTTCACTAAACAGTTGGGACATTAACTGGAGGGCGTTTGCATGACTAGATTTATCAGCTATATGAATAATAAAATATAGCTATATATCAACTAATGTTACTTATAGTTTTACTTTAAGCGAGGCTATGGAGGTATACAGTGGCACACAGAAGCCGTTGCCGTGGTTACTATCTATTGACCGCCTTCCGTTTACTTGCGGAGCGCTTGTCTTGGTGTCTGTTCACAAGAGAAGCGCAGAGCGACCTCGCGGGGTCAGGTGACTTCGCAGACGGAGTGTCGCTTCCCGTGTGAAAAAGCCTTAAAGCGGGCCTGGCGCCAGGGTGCGTTTTTGAGGCACAGCATTGTTGCAATGATACATAAAATCCATGGTTGCAAGTAGTTCTACCCAACTTTACTGGATGTAAAAATGTCAACACAGAGTAGAGGACTTGCTCTGGCCCTTGCTCTGTATGAAGAGACGGCGGAAGCAGGTAGAGACAGAGGACGGACTCGAGTACGTTTGGTCCAAGAGCTGAGGTTAGATCAGCCCTGTTCCAGGATAGTAACCGTTGTAACGGTGTGGTATTTGTCTCGCCTCTCCTCTATTGTGATTGGACAGCTAGGTAAAAAGTGACAGTGACGAGCGCAGCGTCTTTCCCAAAGTTGAACATTTTTGTACTCTACTTTTCCATGAAGCTCAGCGCCTTGTCATGCTGCTGGCGTTTTTACCAGCGCTTCCATTGCAATGAATTAAAAAAAGCGCTTTGGTGGACACTAACTGTATATATCTTGTTTTATTTTATATGTTACCATATTTGAATATAGGCCTACACTTGTGTGTAGCATGAAAGTACTACAAATTTAATTTTGTTATGCAGCTTTGTGCTGGATAATGACTAATAAACAACCTAGTACCTTGTATAGAGTGGTAACTTTTGGGTAGGCTGCATGATCATTAAAACAAATGCTGTTGCAGATATATTTTTTCAAACCGCCTGTTGCCCTAAAGAAGTCCAATGGCTTTCAATTATTGTGATAGATATAGCCCTAAACATACATGACAATGGGCCTAATAATATAAAACATTGCCTATAAACATGCATTCTAGACTTATTCTAAAATAGTCTTTTCCTGTGTGATACAGGTCAGTTTTGCAGTCCCTTCAAGAGAGCATGCGGCTCCCACGTGTGTTTGTTGACCCGCAGAGAATCATTTTAGTTATATGCTAATTACATTACATTACATTACATTACATTACATTTACATTTACTGTTTTGGCAGACACTTTTATGCAAAGCAACTTTATTAAGCATATTATTATATTAGATAGGTTGTTCATATTTTGACTGTTTTTCTATTCTCTATCATGATGAAAATCAAGATCAAGCGAGCTTTTGCCCTTCTGTCCTCCCTGAGCTGCCTTCCTGTTTGACAGGCATGCCTCCCGAGTTATTGACTGTTGCAGTAGCGTACTTTGTCTTTCTTTTTATTTCCTCTTCTAAAGTGTAAATTGTATGAACCAAACACCTGGGCAAATTGGCAAACCGTGAAACCTATTTTGGTAATAAAACCAAGGTTCTGATAAATATGAAATATTGTAAATGACAATAAAACATTAAATAGCACAGTACAAATAAATAAAAACAATTTTAAAGAAACCTACAATGATAGCTTTCCGTGTTTAATTCAAATGGCGTTCACACCAGAAATAAATCGTTCCAGAATTCACTTGACAGCATCCTAGACCACCTCATTGAGGTGGAGCAGAGAGCTGTTTGTTTGATACACACCAAAGTTCAAGTCCAGCGTTCACACCAACCCAAACAAACCGCACCAAGGGGTTAAACACTCCAGGGTTTGGTTCAACCGGAATAAACAAGGTAGGTGTGAAAGCAACTTTAATTTAAGAGGCTTTTTACATTTATTTTTGGCATACAAATGAAAAAATGTTCTAATAAAAAGTTAAATAATGAAATTTAGCCTGGGGAGAGAAAGAGGCTGACAGGAAAACAGAGTTACTACCTTTTCGTTCTGTTGAAGGGTCATTGGTTGTTGTGGCTGTAACTGATTTTGTGTTTTCTGTTGTTGTTGTTGTTGTTGTTGTTGTTGTTGTTGTTGTTGTTGTTTGTTTGTGCGTCACCTGCACAAATAAAATAACACAACCCAAGAAACTGTTGAGTTAGAAAATACCTCATGTTTACCATCTGCTGTCACTAAATGAGAAAGAATGATGTCATCTTAAAAAGTCGTCAACTCAGCATATTCTCACCTGTTTTCTCACCTGAGGACTGAGGGCTGAAGGTGAACAGCTGCACTTTTCCAGAGTTAATATCTGTCACCTCACACTTCAAGTTAGACTTTGATTTGTAACTAAAATGAGAATCCAGGAAAGACACAGCGGCCGAGCAGCCAGACTGTGATGTCTTCATGTCTTTGTCCACATCTTTACCCTCATACAGCCACTTCACTGTGTGTTCACACTCTCCACGTGTCAACACAGAGCAGTATAACGTCACCTTATCAGCGTCATTAGGTTCAGTCACTGGTGAAGATGGAGATATTGTGAGAGAAAGACAACAAGAGTAAAGTTAACTTCATCACTGTGATCATAATTATTGTAATGTTTCAGTATATTGTTCTAACAAGACAGTTTGAGCTGAAAACATTATGATGGAAATACTCACTGGTAATAACAGACAGATTGAACATGAGAGTCTAAAACATGTCTTGATCGGGCCTGTCTGCAGGTGTAATGACCAACATCCTCGACTGTGACCTTCTTTATAACCAGAGAACAGTTCTCTGTAACACTCAGTCTGTCTGATTTAGATTTGGGTTCAACAATCTGCCCAAGATTAATCAGCTCTACTAATACTCGGCTTCCTGAACCAACAAAGGTCCATATAGTATTTTCACATTTTCGCTGACCGTCTATCACATTTTCACAAGGCAAAGTGACGTCATCTCCAACTCTGACAGTGAAGTAGAGGGGAAGTTTTTCAGCTGCTGCTGTTGAGAAAATGATGAAAAATAAAGTGAAATGAGAAAATGTCTGTTATGTTCATATTTAGTGACGATTATTTCTTTATCCTTAGTTTCCAAGAGTTCACTTAACTCACTGGTCCGTTTATCATCCGATCATTCAATTATTCCATTTAATCTGGCAAACCAAAAACCAAAAAACGAATCAATATTTTGTGTTTTTGTTTTTCTATATAAATCAAATATGAAAACTGGCGTTTGTTTCCTTGCTTTCAGCTCAAAACGGGAAATATAATAGACAAGGAAACCAAATCAAAATAATAGGTCGAATTTACGTTTTCTGTATTTTTCTTTATGTTTTTCCCATTTCTCACTGTGCCGTCCATTCTGATTTGTGCATGTGCAGTGGATGATCTCCAACCGTGGAACGAGCCTACGAAGCAGTGTCCCTCAGTGGCAAGACTGTATGACTGCATGCTGGAGCCTCTAGTCTCTTGCCCTGGTGCCATCCACAAGCTTCTACGTTGCAAAATAAAAGCTTGTGTCTGGTTTGTGTTTTTGAACTGAATTATAATGGCAATCATGCAAATTAATAAAATACTTAATAAAATATCTGTCAATAAGATAAATTCAGTGTTAATCATTAAAAAAACTTCTATAAGATGATGGTAGACAGACTAAAGGTCCATTCTGAAATCATTATTATTTTATTCCAGAAATCTGGTTGAAAGATTGTTTTAAACTTTTAAGTGTTATTATCCACTGTTACAGTTACAGTATTAGCGTGTATGTCCATGCTATAGACATACAGGCAAGCATACTGATTGAGATTCAGTCAGCTTGTGTGAAGGCCTGTGGGTGTGCTGGTGATTATCTATATGTCACATGTATAGCTTAATCCTTTTGTTTTGACATTATACAATGTTCATCCATCCATCCATCCATTGTCAACTGCTTATCCTGTGTACAGGGTCACAGGGGGCTGGAGACAATCCCAGCTGACGTCGGGCAAAAGGCAGGGTACACCCTGGACAGGTAATATAACTAATTACTTTCAAATGACAATAACTAGTAATCTATAATGTATTACATTTTTTGGAAGTAACTTGCCCAAAACTGATTCTGTCTATGTGCCATCCCAGTGACACACACACACACACACACACACACACACACACACACACACACACACACAGTAGAATAGTGATTTCCCTATTAATTGTGGAAACAATATAGGATCTAGAAATAAGTCTTGGAAAGAGTATAATATTATTATGTTATTCTTTATTATCCCTCTCCTCCTGCACTTAATTAGCAGAAATTGCTGCAGAATCCATAGAAGATATTTTTCTCTTCCAGCGTACCCTGTGTTTAAAGCAAATACAGAACAAAACCATACTCTTGATCTGCTCTGATACAGTGTTTAGATTTCTTTTGTTTAAGACACAGTCTTTTTTGTTAGCAACAAGTGACTTACTCAGCACAGTAGGCTATACAGTAGGCCTATACCCGGCATGTCATTTTTTAAAAGACAAAGGTGTATTCCTTAGGTCAAACTCTGCTACCATAAATTTCTAGAGGTAACGTTGATATTTGCTAACAAACGTCATATTTAAATATATGTTAACATCAGGGACACATCCAGCAATCTGGGACAATTAAGGTAGTTTAACACTACTTTGAAGAAATATTCAATGATTAAATGTATAAGTGGGGGGTCTGGGTGTCCTCCCCAGAAGATTTTGAGCATTAATTAATTTCCTGCATTCTGGAGACATTTTCTGCACCAATTTATGGAGTTAATGTCTTTACTTACAACAATAAAAGGGAATTAATGCAGTAATAAGTAGATTTTTTTGTTGCTTAAGTAACTTTCTTGGACAATGCACATTTGTTTCTTCTATATTTAAATTGCATTGCATGTTTTCTTATTGTGCAAATAAACCTTTCTCAAAGCTTTTTCATTTGTAATTTAACATTTCTTATTCCAAACTATTTCTCAGAACATATTTAACCAATTATGCTTTCAAAAAGTGATGGGGGCATGTCCCCAGCCAACCTAGTGTAAATGACACCAATGGTAACAGATTTGTAACATTTGCTCAAGAGTTTTTTAAGAGCAAACGTTTATAACAATTCACATATGCAGTTAAAACAATGGCTGTCCATCTGAGTATGTTGTAAAGTCTGTCTGCTCTCTGTCTGTTTTTCTGCTGTTTCTGTTTTTATCTGCAGTTTATTACAACCCGAACATTTTTGTGTGACTGTTTTCTTGATCATTTCTCTCGGTGTTTCTCTGCAAAATGCTTAAATGGGTCACCAAATATAGTTGGATGGCCGTTAATGTACCTCAATGGCCGCCCAAGTTAGCCGATGTGTGAGAAACACTGATATTAATATCAATCTGACCGGCCCACACCAAAACAAATAGTCCCTTGGCACATGCCAGAATTGCCAGGTGGCCAACCCACCCCTGTATGGCCAAAATCGTTGATTTAAAAGTTTAAGTTTTTTAATTGATTGCAACAGACTTGCTTATGAACTTACCCGTGACTCCGACTCTTTCTCCTGCTGCTGCTGCTTCTTCTCTTGATTAATGGCGGGTTGCACACAACTTAGAGGAGTGTGTAACACACATATAATTTGCGACCCTTGATAGGCTACTACATTTAAAACGATATTTCTACCAGATTGCTTTAATACAATATAATAACAATGATAGAATGGATCTTAAGTCTGTACTGTGTAGGCCTATCTTATAGACGAAGTATTTTTATTCATTAGCATGATTGCCTGAACCAGGCGCAACTATCTGTGACATTTGCAGAATAATATTTGGAAATATATTAGGTATGAGAATATAATTGCAATCTAATGAGAATGAAGTCATAATATTTTGCCCTTCTGCTGTGCATTAACCTGTGTTCTGCTGATATGGTAGCCTAGTGGTTATCCCCTATTATCTGACAGACACAGAGTCGCCTGGGAAAACTGAAACACATAAATCTCACAAGCCTACACATCTATATAAATGTTAACTATAGCACCTCTGATAAAGTGCAGCTCACAGTCGCTTCAGAAGGAAGCATCCTGGAACAGAGAGACTGTCCCAAACAGAGCAAAGTGTCTCTGAGCGGTGAGAATGATAGAGACACAGAGCGACAGGTGTCTGTGTCTCGGTCAGGTGTGTCATGTTATTCTCTCACTACTTTGCGGCGGACTAAACCTGTTAAAAACAGGCCCCTTTTTCCAGAAAAAACGCCTTAAATTTCATACCCAAAATGAATCAGGAATAACTCCTCAACCATTTGGCCTAGATGCATAATTCTGGTCTCCTTTGAAAAGTCAGAAGCTAAGGAATATAAATCCATTGTGTATTATTATATTTATTTTACTTTACCTACAATGCAATTGTAACTGTAAATCTGATGAAAAAAAACCAAAATACTACAGTTATCGAACAATATTTTCAAATATACCAGGCGAATTTCCATATTTTGGCAATATTTATTGTTAAAATGCTGACTTTTATTGATAGATATCTTTAAAATGCTTTTTCAGTCCATACAACCAATTTCCAAATGACAAAATTTAAATATTGATAAAAACAGGAGTATTCATCAACATTCCTGTCACCAAAAGCACTCCCATGCTTTACAGGCCTGTAGATTGAGAACAGAATATCAGCGGAGAGCAGACCTTTCATTTGATAGCCTGCATGTCTATATATCTCCAACGGATCGGCCACAAAATGGCAAAAAACCCGCTTAGACTCGGAGCAACAGCATCGGTGGGTTTCGGAGTTAAAACAGCCGGACAAAAAGTACAGTTTTGCCAGGGACAGTTTAGTAATTCAGCCCTTAGCTTTGCGCAATGTCCCCCCCCCACTCTCTCTCTCGGCATGCTGAGTAGGCCTAATGGTGGGGGTGTCACATTACATGAACTTCAAACAAAATGTAGCAATATTACAGTTTTTCACAAAGACACATTTCTTGAAACTTTCACCCAAATTCTCGAAACTTTAAACACAATACCCAATCTTTAAACTACATTCACAAAAACCCTGACTTTTCTGGCAAAATCAAACCCTTGCCTCAAAACCATTTGATCTGGGTTGAATGACAGTAGAGAACCTGTCCCTCACTTATAGCTTGGTCAAAGTGTGACATCGCCACTACGCTCGCCAGGGACTTGAGCACATTTTGCTTTGATCACATCATTACAGTTTTTCTCAATTGCTAAAACACAATTTCTGAAACCTTGCTCCATTTTCTGAAAACGTGAAACACAAAACCTCAGCTTCAAGCACTATTTACAAAACCTCTGACTCCTCGTGCAAAATGAAACTTTCGCCTCAAAACAGTTTTACCTGTGCTCAAAACCAAACACTGCTCTCAAATCATAAACAAAGCAATCAAAATGATATAGACTATCAAGCAGTCAGTAAACTAAATACAATACACGTTGTTCAGAACATATAGTTCTCAGGGAGAAGTACATTTTTAATCTCAAAACAAATTTCATAGTTGTCCGTCATTGATTTAATTTGATGAATGAAAACATGTTCTATCATAGTGGCTCAAAATTGATCAGAATTTATAGTCTGCTTTTCTCTTTGCAATTTTTTTGTTCCTTGTAACCCTATTTTTACAGTTCTGTACCCTGCATCTCACAACCTTGTCCTTTGTTTCTTGTACTGTAATTCGTGTTCTTTGTTGATATGAACCTGCAACCAGTCAAAATCTATTGAGCAATCAGTACTGTAAACAAATGGAAAGCACAATGTTCAGGGCCGGACAATTTGCTCTCTGAACTGGCTTAGATTGATTGTGTCACATGATTTGAAACAAGTGAAATGAATTTTGAAGGTTGTGTTTAATCAATGACGTGTGTTCTCTATTTGTATTTGATTGTTGCCACTTGTGTTTACCAGTATGGAAGACATGTGCATTAGAGTGCAGAATGTGTTTTGAGAATGAGAATATGTTTAGAGTTCTGCTGAAAAGTCTAAGTGAGATCTGCAAATTGTGTTTTACCATGTGAAATGGTAGTGACAACAGACTGCACAATTAGCTAAATGAGTTCAGGCAACTGCAGACTTTGTTCAGCCAATGGGTTTTAGTGTTTTAGCAACTGAGAAAAACTGTAGAAAGTGTGCAGAATTGTGAGATGTTGCGTGAAAGATGACAGCTGTGTTGTAGTTGCCACATGTATTTACCATTTTGCAACAAAAGTGCATCACAGTGCAAAATGTGTTTTAGTGAGTGAGAATGTGTTTAGAGTTTTGCAAAAAGAGTGGATGAGATTTGCAAACAATGTTTTAACTACCTGAACTTGTTCAAGGTTTTGCCAAAAGAGTGACTGATTCGACAAATGGGTTTAGGCCATTGAACACTGGGTTCAGAGAATGGGGTTTAGTGTTTTAGCAATTGTGAAAAACTGCATTGCGAGTAGCCTCCGTTCTTTGAAGAGCTGGGAGACACGCTGCGTCGGGATATAAGGCTACATATTAATACGGAAAATATTTTTAATGTTGCTGTGGAGTTACATTCGGGGCTACAGTCAAAATAATCTTTCTACCAGATTGCTGGAATACAAAATAATAATGATTTCAGATCATGATGAGTCTGTCTACCGTCTGTATTTATGCCATCTTAGGCGGACATATTTTCAAGTAGGCTATTTTTATTCAGCATGATAATCTCTTTATCTTATTGACAGATATTTTAATAAGTATTTTTTTTATTCGCATGATTGCCCTTACAATTCTATTCAAAAACACTAAACTACAAGGAAGTTCGAACCAGACACTAGCTTTTATTTTCAACGTAAAGCTTGCGGATGATGATGAGGGCATGAGACGAGAGGCTCCAAGATGCAGCCATACAGTCTTGCCATTGAGGAACTGCTTTGTAGGCCTGCTCCACGTGGTTGAAGATTATCTACTGCACATGCACAAAACAGAATGGACAGCACCGTGGGAAATAAAGAAATTCGACCTATTATTTTGTTTTGGTTTCCTTGTTTATTATATTTCCCGTTTCGAGCTGAAAGCAAGGAAACAAACGTCAGTTTTCAGAAAGAAAAACGAGATACTGATTTGGTTTTTTGTTTTTTGTTTGCCTGATTAAATGGAATAATTGAATGATCGGATGATACATGGAACAGATTTGGTTTTCTTAGTTAAATCAAACGTAGCTAATAAAGAATCTTTAGTAAGTATTTTTTACAGTGTGCCTTCCATTTATATATGTGATACCTTACCTGGAAACTGAAGCAGCGCTGTAAGAAATAAAGAAATCCATTTGAACTCAACCATCATGATTCTCTGTGTCTCTTGTAGGAAGTCTCGCTCTATCTAGTTCTCTGTGCCCACTCCAGGGTAGGGACCTGCTAACAGAAAAGTTTTGGTTGCAAGGATCTGGTCCACATTTGTACCAAACGCTTCCCCCCAGGTGTCTCAGTAACCTCCCTGATCGGAGTGGACAGGCTGAACTCCTTTTAACCAGTTAGGAGTTTTAATCAGTGTGAGGTGTGGCCCTGTGCTAATGTGTAGCAGAGTGGAATTACTCACCGAGCTCAGGAGGAGGAAGAAACAAGGAAACAATAGGAGACTTTCTCTATGTACCTTTGAGCAACAGGCCCAAAGGAAATTTTTATAAACTTCAGTTTACACAACAGCTAAAAAGGTCCCAGTGAAAGAAAAAGAACAGAGGAATGTGTATTATAATACCAAAAGCATGTGACAGTATACTTCGGATGCTCAACGCTTGCTGGGATTGGTTGATCTCTGGTGTCCATGCAGACATGTCCTTTTGTGATTGGACGTCCTACACTGTTCACTCAGACAAAGCATGTCAAGTACTCTGTGATTGGATGTTTTCTGGCGTGCATTCAGTCCACGCGTGATCAGGTATCTTTTAATACATGCGGTTAATACATGCCTGTCCGTCTTCCTGCCTTTTCACAGAGGGCCCCATGTATGGCTTCCTTTTGACATTCAGAAATAGCTCCCATCTCACCCACATACCTGCAACGTCCTCTCTACTTAGTCCAAACTAAGTTTTAAAGTGAGCTTAGAAATAAATCATCATGAACTGAATCAATTGATCAGTAAGCACAGCTGATCACATTACAATACATCAATCAATCATACTCTATCATAAGTAATACACTCGTTAGAGGCAACACACGTTGATACTGTTAGATTTTAACTTTCTTTTTACTTAATAAATCAGTAAATCAATCATGTTAGGGAAATTTAGTGTCCTCAATCATTGTCAGTTATTTAACATCCTTCTTTAATCTTAAAAACTTCACGTTCATCACTTGTTAATATCTCACACATTTTCATCATAAGCTAAATAAACTCTATGCTATCTGCAGGTTGGAGGCTCACTTCCTGTGAGTCTTTGAATGCAGGCTCTTGTGGTTAAGTAGCAGACTACTATTTTTGGGGGGGGTGATGGTGCAGTGGACACATGGCTTTAGTGTGAGAGACCTCGGTTCAATCCCCCACTGTGACACGTCCACCATTGTGTTTCTGAGCAAGACACTTAACCCTTAGTTGCTCCAGAGGCGTGCGACCTCTGACATATGAAGCAATTGTAAGTTTCTCTGGATAAAAGCGTCAGCTAAATGAAAATCTGTTGAACTTTCCATCATTTAGTGTTAAAAGCAGAGATCATCTCACTCCAAATGTTTTTCTCAAATAACAATACATAAAGCATATCGAAAACATATAATATTTCTGATCACTTTCAATATACTTTGTATTAAAACATCAGAATACTGAATTAAAGTTCACATGTTTTTTTAACTGTTTCGTGGATATACAACACTCTCCTCCTTCTGTCTCTTGTTCTCGTGCTCAGACTTTTAGTCTGTTTTAGACAAAGTGGGTAACCCAGAGATCAAACAGTGAAGCTGACCAAAGCCTGCATGGATCCATGTAGGCCCAAATATGACGTCAAAACCCTGAGACACCCCGTCGCACATGACCAATGTAACTGTGTTGGTTAGATTATAAACTCTCTGTGAATCTAAAGAAACTATTCAGCCATCAGTGACGCTGCGTTGGTGTTTTTCAGGTGAACCTTGTAGGTGGGCAGATTAAACAGTGACAATCACACACTTTTGTTTGTGCAGCTACCAGAATTACTGTGTTTCTGCCAGTTTCTTCACAGTTATGCTGCGGATCATGCGCAGTAGACGCTGGTGCCAACAGGAAGTAGCCCTGTAGTATTTCATGGGACCAAAACTGGCTTCACTGCTCTCCATTCAAATCTGCAGGTTGGTTTTGTCCAGTAATATACTGTCCATGGTTTTAGATTTCAGTCTCTGAATTTCTTGTCAATGTCCAAACAGACAAAAACTCTGTTACAATTTTCACAATATGAGATGCAGCCATCAGTAAAGAGGTCAGAGGTCAGAGGTCACAGCAGCCTGACAAAGATCCAACATCTACAAACACATATGATAAAGTCAGTGATCACGAGACAAAGGAATATGTTTCTGCACTGAGCCAAACTAACACTGAAACAAACAAACTATATTAAGGCTCAAGTTCACAGTTTGTTCAGTCCGTGTATTTGTGAAAATGACGTGTTTCACCACCTGAAAAGAAGAAGATGAAGAAGTTGAAGGTGTGAAGATTGTTAGTTAAGATAAAGTTTGCAAAACTGCAACTTCTTATTTAGATGGTGATTTCATTGTATCTTTGCAGGTATTTTTGTTCAGAGATGTGAAGAGGATGTGTTTCAGTGAGGATGTGGTTAACAACAGCAGCAGAGCTCTGCAGGTTTTACCCCCTAATGATGACCAGATAAACATCAGAAACACACGAGGCTCACAGGAACTGACAGTTGACTCTTTATTGGGACATAAGACAAAGAGGCGTTTATTGAATCCTGATGAAAACTATTTTAACTCCTGGAAGGTTTGGGGTCCCTGAGACTAGTTGCAACAGTTAAAACATTGATGAGCGTCCTGACTGAACCGTCTTTAACTGTCTGGACTTAGAGCATCAAGCTTCCACAATATGTAGCAGCAGGTCTGTTCATGTTGTTTTCAAAGGAAATATCTCTGCAAGTCACTGAAGACACGACAAGTCGGACATTTAAGATGTGTGAAATGTTTTCACATTCATATTAGGTCAGAGTAGTGGTCATGTGCATCCAGAGCTTAGAAGAAGTAACCTGAATTATTAGATTTTTGTTAATTCTCAAGTCACATTAGGTGCATTTACACTGTCTGTATTTACACACATTTGGCCAGTGGGAATATGGGAGTGAGAGTGTTTTTTTATCTTTTGGATGGATGTGGCATGCTTGGTGTGTTTTGCTTTTGTTTCTCCGTCTGTCTCTCTGTATCGCTTTCCCTCTCAGTTTCTGGCTTGTGCGGTTGCCTCTGGCTTTCCTCTATACCTGCCATCAAGTAATCAACACTCCTTTAACAACCCAGGTCCTGATATCAAGTATTTTCTTGCCGTATCTTAGAATCATACACAGTAAATCTTGTGTAGTGTTTAAGACAGTTAACTTGCCAGTAGCTAGCTGGTCTGCTTGTTTGCCTGCCTGCCCAGCTAATCCTGGTTTTCTCTGCCTTCAGATTAGCCTGCTACAGCCAGCCAGATCCCTCAGTCAAGTCACTCTCTGGTCTTCAACCTTAATAAAAGACTTTATTTATAACCTGTCTGCCTCGAGTCTGAGTTTGGTTCAAGTCTTGATCTCTGACAGTGAAGGAATCACAAAACACAGTAGAATTAAGTGGTAAACATTTCTTTATTTGCAGTTAATATATGTTACCAGATATGATAAAGAGGAGACTGTTACTGACTCCATTAAGGCTGAAAACCCATTCAAGCCAAACACACACACATCCCAACAAATATGTCAACAACAATGTTAAATGAAAGTGAATTAAAATGAGTTCTTCTGTACACAGAGACATGAAACTGAGCTCAAGCTGCTGTAGCTTCAAACACAAACAGTGAACCTTAAAATCACACGACGATTTAAGGAAGTTAACAAGAGTTAAATGCTCGTTCCTGTTAAATGAAGCTGAAATCCAGCTGCTGTGTTCTGAACTGGCTGCAGAAAATAAAGATTTTCACAACTGATGCAGGAAAAGACATTTTATAAAACTCACAGTGGGCTTCCTGATATGAGATGAAATCAAGACTTGAATATTGTTGTTCAAAGTCAGACTGAAACAGAAACAGCTGAGCAAAAACACACAAACATTTCTCACACTGATAAATAAAAACAAAAACAATCAACAAACAAAACCCAAAATGATCTTATGAGATTTTGTTCTCTAAAGGCTTCAACTACTCGTGTAAATGTGCTGTTATTTAACTGCAGTGGAGTCTTTTCTCTGATGAGCTGATGTTGATATGGAAGTTGTTGATCAGTGGAGTCTGACAGAGGCAGAAGGGTCTCCATCGTTTTCATAGTTCACCACACCATCATCTTCATCTTCATCATTATTCACCTGTGAAACACAAACAAACCCTCACTCTGACACACTTTAACTGACAACTTTCACATCACTGACCCACATTTAACACAAGGAGATAAGAAATAACCTGACAGCACCTGAACGCACCATCAGCTACTGTTACATGTTTCTGACACTGAGAGAGGAAGTGTTTCTGTGGTAACGAAGGACACAGAAGGAAATTAACTAATTAATTAAAGTAAAATAAATAAATATATTAAACTAAAAGTAGGCTACCCCAAACTGTCACATGTTCCTCCAGCTGACTGACCAGAGAGGGAGTGTTTATGTGGTACCCCAACCTCCTGACCACAGTTCACAGTTGAGTCAGCAGACCCTGAACGCACCATTAGTTACTGTCTGATCTGATCTTTATCTGACTGGCTGCTGGACAGTTTGCATTGGAACTAGATTTTATAGTAGTACAGTAACGTGGACGTTGTTTTTGGAAATAAAACTAAACTATCTGCATTGTTTAAAGCCACTAGAGGTTCAATATAAAACAGTGATTCCTGTTTCTTCTATATCTTCTTCTATATCTACACTTCAGAATGAAGAACAGACAGCAGCAGATTGGCCATCTGGCAATTCTGGCATAGGCTATGCCAGAGGGGCCAGACCATTTGTTCTTGGGGTGGGCTTGTCAGATTGATATTAATATCAGTGTTTCCCACACATCGGCTTTCCAATTACAGTTAGCACCCATTTAAGCATTTTGCAGAGAAACACTGAGAGAAATGATCATCCATTATATATATTATAAGACTCAGACTGTGGATATTTCACAAGCATGGACCGGTTAAAGCAACAGCGAACACTTTGGTGCAGGTGCAACTGGGTACAATGTTGGTTTTGATTGGCTTCCTCATTGCCTCCTCCGCGCACTCGCGGGTGAAAACGGTGTCGCGGGTGGAAATCGCGAATGCTTTGTCATTTCGACCACTTTATAAAAGAGCTCACTGCTGATGGAGAAACAGAGCCGACAAATACAGGGAGAGAGAAAATGAAAGAGGCAGGGCAAGCCGCTGTTTGTTCTGTGCTTGTGTGTAAATAATAGAAGTGAAGGCAAGGAGCAGAATTAAGTAGGCTAGTGAGTAATGTTTTTATTCATGTGTATTCCAGCGTTGAGAGCAGTGTGTGAGAAATATTTTTCTGCAATGTTCTGTAGGCTACTGTGTTCATGGATGTTGCTGGAATCGGTACAGACAGAGAGTCCTTGTCTTCTAGTACCAGTGCTGGGAGGAAGGATGCTACTGTAGGCTTAGCAGAGACAGGGAGTGTGGTAGAGGTAGGAACAAAACGGTGACACAAAAATGGTTGTAATTAACTCTATAGAGAAGGACAGTAACAGCAGACAGACTCTAGAACATACTCAGATGGACAGCCATTGTTTTAACTGCATGTGTAAAGTTGTTAAACGTGTGCTCTTAAAACACTCTTGAGTACCAGTCACATACATGAAATGTTACAAATTTGTTACCATTGGTATCATTTACACTAGGGTCGCTGGGGACATGTCCCCATCACTTTTTGAAAGCATAATTGGTTAAATATGTTCTGAAAAATAGCTCAATAGGAAATATGCAATGCAATTTAAATATAGAAGAAACAAATGTGTTTTTGTCCAAGAAAGTTATTTAAGCAACAACAAAAAGCTATTGATTACTGAATTATATTCCATTTTATTTCATCTGTGAATGTTCTCACCTTTAGTTCTTGTCCAGATGTTGACTGCCACAACAATTATTATGAGTGCTGCTAAACCCACAGACACAATGATGAACCTCCAGAACGATTCTGAAAACATTAGAAACATTTTGACTGCACAGTTCAGTTCTGTTTGAAATCCTGCAGCTAAAGTAGCAACGAATCACAGACTTTCATCAGCTCACAGTTTTCCCGCATGTCTTTGCTAACTGTGAATGTAGTCGTCTGATTTGTGAGCAGCAGTGGATCTTGTGGATTGAGCAACAACAACTGAGTGAGACTGACTGAATAAGAGAATATCTCCACCCACAGCCGAGCGTCGCTCTGACATTCAGACTTTAGACTCCAGAAGAGGAGAGAGGGACTGGAGTTATAAAAAAAAAAAAAACTTTACTTACAAACGATTAGATAAAAGTCTAAATGCTCCACTACATCAGAGCAGAAATGCAATGTTCAGAGGAAAGAGAGGGAGAATACATGTAAAATAAACCAAATGATTATTTGTTATGACTTTCTGTTTTATACTTTGATGAATGGCCAGTTTTGTCTTTCCAGAAAGTTAAAAAGTCAACAAACAATAAAAAAGTTTGTTTTAGTTCAGTATGGGAGAGAAAGAGGCTGACAGGAAGACAGAGAGACTCTAGAGAAAGATGAGTTACTACCTTGTAGTTTTGTTGAAGTATCATTAGTTGTTGTTGTGGTGTAACTGATTTTGTGTTTTCAGTTGTTGTTGTTGTTGTTGTTGTTTGTGCGTCACCTGCATGAATGAAAAACACAACCCAAGAAACTGTTGAGTTAGAAAATCCCTCATGTTTACCATCTGCTGTCACTAAATGAGAAAGAATGATGTCATCTTAAAAAGTCATCAATAAACAAATGTTTTGGTGGTTTTAGTCATCTTGAACAGCTCAGCATATTCTCACCTGTTTTCTCACCTGAGGACTGAGGGCTGAAGGTGAACAGCTGCACTTTTCCAGAGTAACCATCTGTCACTTCACACTTCAAGTTAGACTTTGATTTGTAACTAAAATGAGAATCCAGGAAAGACACAGCGGCGTAGCAGACAGCCTGCCATGTCTTCATTTCTTTGTTATCTTTGTCCACGTCTTTACCCTCATACAGCCACTTCACTGTGTGACTACAGTGTTCACGTGTCGACACAGAGCAGTATAACGTCACCTCATCAACGTCCTTAAGTTCAGTCACTGGTGAAGATGGAGATATTGTGAGAGAAAGACAACAAGAGTAAAGTTAACTTCATCACTGTGATCATAATTATTGTAATGTTTCAGTATATTGTTCTAACAAGCCAGTTTGAGCTGAAAACATTATGATGGAAATACTCACTGGTAATAACAGACAGATAAACATGAGAGTCTGGAGCTTGTTGTTGTCCTGATTTTAACTGTCTGCAGGTGTAACGACCAACATCCTCGACTGTGACCTTCTTTATAACCAGAGAACAGTTCTCTGTAACACTCAGTCTGTCTGATTTAGATTTGGCGTTTTCACCAATCTGCCCAAGTTCAATTAACTCTACTGCTGCTGTGTTCCTGACCATCAAGAGCCATGTAGTATATCCACATTGTTGCTGACCGTCTATCACATTTTCACAAGGCAAAGTGACGTCATCTCCAACTCTGACAGTGAAGGAGAGGGAAGTTTTCCAGCTGCTGCTGTTGAGAAAATGATGAAAAATAAAGTGAAATGAGAAAATGTCTGTTATGTTCATAGTTAGTGACGATTATTTCTTTATCCTTAGTTTCCAAGAGTTCACTAAACTCACCACATTAGAAACAACAGATTTGGTTTTCTTAGTTAAATCAAATGTAGCTAATAAAGAATCTTTAATAATATTGATCAAGTTATTTTTACAATGTGCCTTCCATTTATATATGTGATATATGTATTCTTACCTGTAAACTGAAGCACCGCTGTAAGAAATAAAGAAATCCATTTGAACTCAACCATCATGATTCTCTGAGTCTCTCCTTCTTCTGTCTCTTGTTCTCGTGCTCAGAACTGTCTGAGTTTCTAAACTAGTGCTTTAGTAGAGAGACGCAGCAGCTACTTCCTGTGGTTAGGATGATGTCACTTCCTCATAGTGACTTTTAGTCTGTTTTAGATTTCAGTCTCTGAATTTCTTGTCGATGTCCAAACAGCCAAAAACTCTGTGACAGTTTTCACTTTTACATTTTAGAAATGGAGTTTTCTCTCATCCACAGTGACTGACAGAGACCCCAAATTAATGATCGGCAATATGAGATGTAGCCGTCAGTAAAGATGTCAGAGGTCAGAGGTCAGTGCAGCCTGACAAAGATCCACCATCTACAAACACATACAACAAAGTCACTGATCTAACGCTGAAACAAACAAACTATATTAAGGCTCAAGTTCACACTTTGTTCATTCCCGTCTATTTGTGACAATGACGTGTTTCACCAACTGAAAAGAAGAAGAAGAGGTAGTTGTAGGTGTGAAGATAGTTACTTAAGATAAACTTGCTATCCTTAGATAATGTTTATTAGAAAACAGACAGGATACATGGTGATGTTTGACAGCACACATGAACAGACAGGTGAAGAGTCAAACTCCTCTCCCACCAGAATCTGACTCGTGATGTCCATGGTGCAATATGGTGATACTGTAGCAGCTGCTGAAGAACACAGATAAGATGATATTTTACTGATTAACAACTGAGCTCTGGAGATGACTAACGATGACCAGATGAACATCAGAAACACATGAGCTCACAGGAACAGATACTCAACTCTTTATTATGACATAAGACAAAGAGGCGCTTACTGAATTCTGTGTAAAACTACTTCTGTACTTTTTTTTTCGCTTCACGAGCTGATGATGAACCAGTCTTCTGTGATCCCTCTGAGTATTTAATTCCTACTACTCTTCTCCTACTCATTCTCCTGCTCACCCAGCCTCATCTGCCAATCTGCTGCAGACAACACCCTCATCATGATGGGCATACATCCCTTTCACATTTCCTAAAATCTCCTATTTCTTTTCCTATTAAT
>NW_024043477.1:0-30556 GCF_014851395.1 Micropterus salmoides
TAAGCATTTAGTTGTGAGGGTTAGGGTTAGGGATAGGTCAATGGAAATTCTCACAAAGATAGCCACAAAGTATATGTGTGTGTACAAGTTAGATTTATTTATCATTTTACAACACAGGGTTGTATAATGAGCTAAAGTTTGTAGTTCCCCTTATGCTACTCACAAAAAGTAATATACACAAATTATATACACTAGATTTGTGGATATTAGCCTTATTAATTTTCCTTGACAAATACAGCCATTCTTTGCCAGTGTGGTAAAGAAAGGTGCCTCTAGGCAGAACACACAGCTTTTACATGGACATTATCAGAATCAGAAGGAGCTTTATTATTATTACATTTAACATATGCATGTGGTAGGTAAGACTCTTGATCAAATATTGTTGATCATTCATTAAAATAATTGGATAACTTCAAACTAAAGAGTTAAAACACAATACAATCCAGTCTCACTACCCTGTTATAACCAAAAAGTAATGGGGTTGAGTGTGACGGGGTTGTGAATCTTTCCCTCAAGATGGCCCCTGCTCTAAATGTGGTGAATTACAGGAGAGCACAAAGTCTGCATGAGATTAAGAAATCATATCTATTGTTGAAATAACAAATGTAATTTTCACAAGTAATAGTTTTCTGTGCTTGTTTCATGTAACTGGGTTGAGTCGTTAAGCTTGACGACCACAACATCACAATGTGCATGACTAAAATGTAGTTATAAACAAGGGCGTCACTCTGTGATGAAAAGTGGTGGGGACATAAGGGCTCATCACCTAATCATCACTTCATTATTTTTATGTTGGGTGGAATGATTTGTGTAACGCAGTTGAGGGGTCACTAGGGTACGGAGCTAAATAATGGGATTTTAATGAATAATCATGAATTCATAGTCATAAGGGACATGACAAAATAGGTGGCGTCAACTAAAAAAAATTTTGACATAGAGATAAAATGTGTGTAATGTTTTTGCACTTTATGAAAAGGGGACATTTCAATTGATATAAAAAACTTTGGTAACCCTAAAAATGTGTGCATGCTTCAATGCCACCCCTGCATAAGGGCCACCCCCCAGGTCTTCCTGGTTAAATAAAGGTTAAATAAATAAATAAAAATGTCCACAGTTAAAACTCATGGTATTAACTTTTCAAAGCTGAGATGATACCCTAAAAGACTTAGACTAGAGCTGATTAATGATTCTTAACTGATTAATAAAAAGTGATTTTTAAAAGGCCAGTCTATCACTTTGAATTCTACTTATGTGTTCTGTGTTTGAATTTCACTTTTGGATGCCTTTACTGTCCTCTTACTCTTAGTGTTACAGTGATAAGAGCGCTTGTATGCATGCAAACGAACATATACACAAATTGTCAGGCATTTAGAAAGTCAGCCCTTTGAAAAATGAAATCCACAAAGTTCCGTCTATGTGCGCAAATTAGCTGGGTGAACACATTTATACCAGTGTTTGGTAGTTCTCATGACAAATAGTAGCTTATATGTAGGTTCAATTTCGCCACATATTTCAGTCAGTTTTCGCCTCTGTCGTCTTGACGTACACTGCTTTACAAGACTAGCCTACTAACTAAAGACAAAGAAAAGGTGCCTTACCTTGGGGAATAAGTGCTGAATTACCTTAATCCAGACGCTTGATCCAGTTACGGTCCCAGTAACTTTTCAAAATGACTTTCTAACCTTTCCCCATTGGCTATTATTGCTTGCGCCAAATGTAGTCTCACAGATGTTCACCCCCCTCAGCAGCAGTCAGAGGAGTCAAGGAACTTGAGAGCGCATCACACTCTGAGTGCCTACCACTGTGTCAGGAGGCTTCGTGATGAGCTGGAGCGCCCGATCCCCCAACCTGCAAGCTGCGCTAATCGATGAATGACGTCAATTCCAAATGAATTCAGAAACGCAGCAAAAACCCTCGCGTTTACTTCTTGCTTTGAACATAACAGTGGCGCAAACATCATGTTTTAATATTAAAACGCCATCATGTTTTAACGTGCATCTTTATTTGTGGTTTGTATACTCTTAGCAAACAATGCGTTTTGTGCGCGCGTTAGACAGTGCTGTTTTATGAGGAAGTGTCATGGGCTATTTTTAGAAAAGTCACGAATTGGGTTGGTTTGGAGGGGAATTTGGATGATTTGCCATTCACAACTGACACAATATGCTGTTTTCATTCTGAATTATGTCCTACATTTGGAACTGCTATATATTTTTATGACTCTCTGCATAGCGCACTTTTGAGGAGTACTGTACAAATAAAAAACAAAGGGATGGTGTTTAGAAAAAAAAGACATAGGCCTACAGAAGTTAAGTGAAAAAGCAAACAGCATTTTGAAAGAAATTATGGGTGTAAATAGCTAGTTGGGATTCCAATAAATTTATATTTCAATGTTCTGAAATAATGTTCCCTAAATTCCCCTTAAAATATCCTTTAAGTAGCTTTGAAAGAAAATAAAAATGTCTTCCCTTTGTTTAGCACCAATATATACAGTATTATATCCTGTACAGTAACTGCTCATATTAGCAGATCATTTATCACACTACAGTGGACACTGACACATTTTCTATTACCTCGCCTCTCTGCTTTGGTACAATGAATTTGAAGTGAAACTGAGGTGTTTATCTTCAGCTTCAAGGGTGTTGGGGGGTGTTCACATCCATATTGTTCCCATCTTGTAGCATTTACAACCCACTTATGCATTGCTCTTCTTTGAGCAGTATGGTACTAGTGGATGAGAGTCAATTTCCACCCTGTAAACATCCCTGTCTATAGAATGATTTACCCATTATGTCTGCAGTGGGATACTGTTTTTAATTACCCCACAACCATGGATGAAATCAATCACAGTGAGTGCTACGGTGCATATATGGTGGCACTCGAAAATGAATTTTGAAAATGTCTCAGAAAATGGGAAACAATCCAGTTTGTCACACCTTGAAAGCAGGGATGAATTACCTTCAAAAGAATTACACTGTGAAAATATTGCCTCGCATGCCGCTTGCTCTCCTTTCACACTCACACACAAAACCAACACACAGATAGGTGGCTGGAACTGATTGAGCCAAAAGCTTGAGATGAAAGCTGTGTTCGAGGTGTAAAGGTGTTGTCGAAGAATTAATTGTGATGGGCCACAGAGGGTGGCCAAAAAATGAATGTCCACAATAAGATAAAACACAGCATGAACATCAAAGTGGTCTGGTGGCGGGAATACAGAATAAGCATTTAACACTAACTTTGCCTTGCAAGGAAAAGTCTGTCCTGCCTACAATTTGGGCAAAACATTGTTCATATTTATTCTAAAACAGTACTTTTTTTTGCGCATACAGTGGCTCCTTGTAGGGTTTTGTTTGTGAAACATTATAGTTGGATAGGACATTTTTATTAGGAAGGAAAAGCAACGGACTTAGTACAGTGAGATCTTTGTACAATTGCGTATCTGCCTGGGACATCTTTTCATCTCACTTGAGAGGTCAGAACAAAATGTCATTGATTCATCCTTTCATTTGCTTACTAATTTAAGGGACATTTTGATGATGATAATTGCTATAGATGTGTGTCTGTAATGTTGTTGTATGTCTTTCTAATGGACCTTGAGTCTAACAATAAAGTTTAACTGAAACTGTATAGTATTGTTGCCAAGACATTATTGAACTTGGAAACAGCATTTGAGAAAACAAGATCCATTTATTAGCTGTTCTGGAGCTTTCAATCATATTACATAATCTTCATCAGCATGGAGTTAAGCTAACATGGACAGTAAAGGAAAATCTTAACATCTACAATTTTTTAACAACTGGGCAAATTCTTAATGTATATATGTCCAAAAGCTGAGCTTGTTTTCCTCAACTGTATCTTTTAGGATACATGAGTCTCTTATAGTTAGACCCTGCTGTCCCTCTCCCTTAGCATTACATCTGATGCAAAAACTGGACAAACTAGAAAAATTACCCTTAACACACCTGTATCTATTGGAATGCCCAGTCAAATGTGAAGTGTTAAAACATTTAACACCAGCGCAGGAAGATTAAAAACCATTTATTTCATTAGCAAGTAGAAATTACTTGTTAAGTTCAGTGGCCTATTAAGTTCCAACCATGCTACTAAAGCAAACCAATTAGTTTGACAAACAGCTAGCCAGGCTCTGTCTAAAGGTAACAAAAGCCCCCTACACTGTAAACCCAAATAAGTTCAGAATACTCAAAATATTTGTAGAAACTGATTACCTCAAACTTTTATAGTAGGGGTAATAGTATTTTTGAGTAAACCTTAACTTAATATAATTTCTGCATACTAAATTGCATTGATTCACTGATGCTTATTAAAATTAAATTCCACTAATTCTTTACTCAATAAGTGTAATTGTGCACAACTTGTACTCTGAGGGAAATCTACTCAAAAATTTGTGCTAGACTCAAATACTAATGGAAACTCAAACAAAACTACTAGTCAACTTGAAATTTACAAAAAGTCAATTTTCAGATAGGAGTCCTCAAAAATACAAATACAACTTCATTACTACAATTCAAGTTCCCTTTATTAGTATCAAAATCTTAAACATCTGTCATTTCTACAATTGACAAAAGGCACATCCTGCATAAAGCTGAATAGACTAAGTAATTGACTGCTTGATCAGATAATTAACCAGCAATATTTTTGATAATCAATTTGTTTTGTTCTTTTTTGCAACAACATTTGAACATTCCCTATTTGCAGATCCTTAATGAGATTTTTTGGTGTCAAGTTATAACTTGAGTCTCTTGAGATAAATAAAACTTCCTTTTACTGCTTTACTGTGTTTTGTGGAAAAAGCGACTCTGCATAATTTTATTCCATGAGTAGCACTTTTACTTAAATAATATAAAAGGGAGCTTTAAATGTGGAGTTTTATGGAATCATAACCAAATAAAGATAGCTAATAAAGATTGTTTAAAAGAAGTCCCACACTATGCAAATTGTTAAGTCAGGTAGACGAGATAATGGAACAATATCAAGGTTTCTGCAGGTTTCACCTGGTCAAATTTAAGACCACAAAATTACTTGCAGAGTAAATCATTGTATTCAAATTAAGGTTGAGTGATGTCTACAAAATTGGCATCGGAGATGTCAACAATGAAATACCGGGATGGATGACGACATTGATAAGCTATGTAATTAACAAGCTGGCATGTAATGGACCTGCTGTCGTGAAAAATGGATCACTGGTAGAAAAATCAGAAAGAAAGTCTTTGTCGACTTTATAAAACTTAACCTACTGCTACTGGATAAACTTAGGGGAGCAGACAGGGAGACAAACTACACCCCAAAAGCTAAACTTGCTAAATAAGTCTAGTGGGGTTGAATTCTAACCGCTAGATCTGGGAAACTTAAAATAATGGAAAATAATTTGGTTAGTTTTGATGCTCTCCAGTGATTTTACGTTCATTGCGCAGCACCAAGCAGTTTTAAGCCACACCACCTTAAAATGGCAGGAAAACACCATTACATGACTTGAGAATCATTACAGATAGGACAGTTTTTGCCTTTAGTGTCTTAATTTACTGCTTTATACATTAACATAAATAGGCCACATGAGAACCACCTCCCTTCTGTTTTACAAGCATTTCATTTGTACATCAAAATCCAAAAGAATAATCTCATTAGTTTAAGGACTAATGTTAATCTGCATCCCTAATTTGCTGTAACGTTACTAACCTCAGCTCTTCCGTGGTCAGTCCTTTTTTAATTTAACTATTGAGATGTACAGTAGAGGACAGAGCTGGAAACCTGACAATGCTGATCTTATCCTCCGCTAACTTTCACCGTCACTTTCTGATGCTCGCTCACATTCACTCGTCGTTCGAAGAATGAGGAGAAATATGTGACTGAAATATGTGGCGAAATTGAACCTACTTATAAGTTACTATTTGTCATGAGAACTACCAAACACTAGTATAAATGTGTTCACTGGGCTCTGAGTGAAGACTGGCAGAAACATACACAATCAGCTATCAGTTATCAATCCCTCCTGAAGTGATCAATAAGCCTGTGTGTACTGACAGCTGTTCTTGGTGTTGCTCAAGCTCAGCCTCAGGTTGTCCAAGAGCTCCAGGATTTGTTCCAGGGTGAGCTGAGCCAGTTTACTGCTGGACTGAGGACAGAGACACAGCCTGTCCTCAGCCGTTTGTCTTCAGGATGCTGGTGGTGAACTGGTCCTTGGGGTGACAAGGACGACTCAGGACCATCTTTACCATCTCCTCACTGGGCCTGGGACATTAACGGGGACCCAGGAATGTCCAGGTGTGTTCCTGTCGTACTTCTCTCTGCGGAGCAGCAGCAGACAGGACAAGGCCTCTGGGTGTTCTAGGAACACAAAAACAAAGAGTCAGGACTGATCAGAATGGAGGACAGGGACCCTTTCCAGGACACCACTCACCTTTATATTTAAGGTGCTGCAGGATGGGGATATGGTCTACAGGGGGATGCTGTGAGCCAGGAACATGAAGCCACCGCGAGAAGAGGTGGAAGAGGACAGGTGTCCTCAGAATGTCTCACTGAGGATGTTGAGCACAGAGTCCTTCCTGAACATCACCAGGCTCCCTATCATGTGACACATCAGCTCCTGCAGCTGCAACAGAGAGAGACTTGCTTACTGAACACAACCTAGATCAGAACCAGACTTAAGGTTCTGCAGAGGTGAGTCCTGATCAGATGTTACCTGTGTGGAGTCGATGACAGCTACGATCATGTTGAGCAGCTAAACGCTCCGCAGCGTCTCATCTGCATCAACTCAACAGAGATAGAAACGTTCAGATCTGGATCTGTGTGTGTCGGTGTAGAAGGAGGTGGTGAGTTAGCAGAGAAGCTAGACGTCGTCCTCCTGACATGCCTTCATGCTTTTTCATTTTTATTATTAATACCCTTATTGAGACTGCTTAACGATCCGATTCTTGAACAATACCACCATCGATACTTTATTATTTGGTGATGGTTATTTGGTAAGACATGAGGCATGAGGTAGGCCTGCACGGTATGAGGAAAATATTCAGTGTGATACCATTGTTATATATTGATTTGACATTTGACTCAATAAATACACATATATTGAAGTGTGCATATTAACTGCCTGGTTGTTTGTAAAGTTTATAGGATCAGAGTTTAATATTTTAAATACAACTAAATGCTGTTTCTACAGCAACAACATTAATGTCCATCCATCTGCTTATCTGGGGTCGGGTTGTGGGAACAACATTAATGTTTACAACATTAATACTGAGTGACTTTTAGAAAGAACTCTGTATCATTCCTACTCTTCCTTCTCCCCTCTGCTGTTATTCACTGCCTGCAGGTAACGTTACCTGGTAGAAGGAGGAGTGGCTTGTTTGTTTCAGCTAGCAGCTGAGTTTACAACAATGTGCTAAATTTTAAGGTTGCAGGCAGACAGCTTTCCATTTAACTTGTTTAACATTTGGGTAATTGCCAAGTTAACATTAGCCTACAGGATGACAAATGATTTACCTTACAGATAGGTGTATTGATAACGTATTGTGTTTTTACTCTGGAAGGTTTTATTGCACGTGTGTAGGAGCTGTAGGAGCCGACAGAGCAACAGAGGCCGCAGCCTGATAAAAAGTCCCGGGCCAGTTTAAATGTAAATGCTCTGTATTTGTATAGCGCCTTTCTAGTCTTTGCGACCACTCAAAGCGCTTTTACACTACATCACATTCACCATTCACTCACATTCATACACTGAGCCTTAGTGCTCAAACAGAAACTAATATTCACACACAGCCAATTCGGGGTTCAGTATCTTGCCCAAGAACAGCTTGGAGGAGCTGGGGATTGAACCGCCAACCTTCTGATTAACGGCCAACGCCCCCACCCTGTTTCAGTGCCATCATTAGAAAGATTTGCTTTCTTATCCATTGCGTCTCAAGATAAATCAGATGAGACACTTGAGAAATAATGTTACATTATAGGACCCACTAGTCTCGATAGCAGTATTGATAAGCTCGGACCTTATTGATTTTCGGGGATTGAGAAATTTTGGTCTCAATCCCCATCCCTACTTAGCACTAGCCAAACTGATTAGCATGTTAGCCATTATTTAGCTCGCCAGTTAAATAAGTTCACCAACTAGCCCTGAGTCGTTACCGAGATTCTGGTCGGCCCTTTACACTAATGCAGTTACTGTTTGTACCAAACTCCATTTAATTTAGAGAACACACTCACACTCTGGCATTGGACGATGTCAACAATGAATCACTGGGATGGACGATGACACTGATAGGCTATGTAATTAAGAGCTGGCATTCGGTGCACTTGCTGCCGTGAAAAAGGTTCACGGGTGGAAATACAGAAAAATTACGAGTTCTGTGTCTTTTCTGCAACTTTATAAAATATAACCTACTGCTTATGGAGAAACTCAGAGACAGACAGGGAGAGAGAGAGGCGGGGAAAGCCGGTGTGTTTGCAGTGAGAGACCAGAGGTATGTGAGTGAGTGCAGGGAGAAGTCAAGGCAGGTGCAAAGCAGGTACATTTAGAAATAAAAATAACATCTGTAGGGATTAAAACATGCTTTCGTAGGCTGGAAAATGTAAAAGTTTTGCAAGAGACATGAAATTCCACATTTTTTGGAACATAGTTATTACCACATCTGTGAATAACGAGTAAGATTTTGATTAAACTACACCCAAAAGCTTAACTTGCTAAATAAGTCTACATGCAGTAATGAGCATACTTTTTGGTTGTGGAGCAGTGGATAAGACACATGCCTTTGGTGTGAGAGACCTGCATTCGATTTCAACTGAGAGACATCCATCACTGTGTCACTGAGCAAGACACTTAACTCCTAGTTGTTCCAGAGGCATGCCTCCTTTAACATATATAGCAAGTGTAAGTCTCTTTGGATAAAAGCATGAGTTAAATGACTAGATGTAATATAAGTGGAATACACTCCACCTGGTTCACTTTACTGGTCCCACCGCCCTTTCAGCACCAAGGTCTGCTGACTTTGCTTGGTGTGTATGAGGCAGATGCTGCAGCATTACATCAAACTAACAACACTCAATAACATTATCAATACCAACATTACAATCTTTAATAATTTAGCCCTGGGGCTCATTTAATACCCATCACCTAAAAGAAACAATAGTTTGTCAAGACCACCACCTATAGGCAAGGCAAGGCAAGTTTATCTGTATAGCACATTTCAACAACAAGGTAATTCAAAGTGCTTTACATAAAACATAAAAGCAACAGGGAAATATAAAAAAGTTTAAAAGCAACATAGGGATATATACACTTTAAAATATAATAAAAGTTACAGTGCAGTGTACAATCAGGGTTAAACTAGTTAAATGGAAAATAAAAACTGACTGAGTGAGGGGTTGAGCAAATAACTGAGTTACAATTATTTTGAAAAGAGAATAAACAGAGAAGTACACTTAATCTACTCTCTCTAGCTAGTCTGTACTCGGGTCCATAGTAATCTTTGGGTCCACTGAAACTCCAAAAACCCTCGGACACTACAGAGAAACCAGGACATGTCTGTTCACAGGCCACTTTGATCCAGTTATATTCTGGACCCACTTGCACGTTTACAGGTGGACAGAGGTTCACGCAAATCCCTCAGGTGCGAGATTTAAGACCACTTCCTTCACTCTGTTCAATCTCACTCTCATTATCTTTTCACTCAATTACCTACTCATTTCTCTCCATGTAAATATTTAATTAAAAGCAATGGTAAAAAGCTAAAAACAAAGAAAGCAATGGTAAAAATCTTAATTTAAAAGAACTGACAGTTTCAGCAGACCTGCAGTTATCTGGGAGTTTGTTCCAGATATACGGAGCATAATAACTGAACGCTCTCCTTGTTTAGATTTGACTCTAGGGACAGAAAGCAAACCTGCCCCAGACGACCTGAGAGGTCTGGATGGTTTGTAATGAAGCAGAAGATCAGAAATGTATTTTGGCCCTAAACCATTTACTACTTTATAAACTAACAGCAGAATTTTTTAAATCAATTCTTTGACATACAGGAAGCCAATGTAAAGACCTCGGAAGTGGAGTGATGTGATCCACCTTTTTTGTCTTAGTGAGGACTCGAGCAGCAGCGTTCTCAATCAGCTTCAGCTGACTGATGGAGTTCTTAGGGAGCCCTGTAAGGACACTGTTACAGTAGTCGAGTCGACTGAAGATAAATGCATGGATAAGTTTTTCCAGGTCTTGTTGAGACATAAGTCTTTTAATCCTTGATATATTCTTCAGGTGATAGTAGGCTGACTATGTAATTGTCTTAATGTGGCTCCTCAGAATCAGGTCTGAGTCCATGACTACACCAAGCTTTCTGGCTTGATTTGTGGTTCTTAACATTACAGAGTGAAGTCAAGCGCTGACTTTCAATCGTTCCTCCCTGGTTCCAAAAACAATAACTTCAGTTTTATATTTGTTCAATTGAAGAAAATTCTGGCACATCCAGCCGTTGACCTGCTCAATACAGTTACTCAGCACCTGTATGGGATCATAGTCCCCTTGTGAAATGGTTATGTACATCTGTGTGTCATCTGCATAATTATGGTAACATATTTTGTTGTTTTTCATAATCTGAGCCAGTGGAAGCATGTAAATGTTAAACAAAAGAGGCCAGAATGGAGCCTTGGGAAACTCCACATATCATTTTTGCTAGCTCAGATGTGTGATTACCTATAGACACAAAGTAGTCCCTGTCCTTTAAGTTGGATTCAAACCATTTTAGTACTGTGCCAGAAAGTCCAACCCAGTTTTCAAGTCTGTCTAGTAATATGTTGTGGTCGACCGTGTTGAATGCAGCACTGAGATCCAGTAATATTAAGACTGAAATTCTGCTACTGTCAGTGTTTAAATGGATGTCATTGAAGACCTTAACAAGAGCTGTCTCAGTGCTGTGGTGTGGTTGAAAACCTGACCTAAAGACATCAAAACAGTTATTTAGTGCCAAGAAAGCACTAAGCTGTTGAAAAACAGCCTTTTCAATGATTTTACTTAAAAATGGGAGATTTGATATTGGCCTATAATTGCTCATTAGTGACCTGTCTAGATTGCTCTTTTTTAAGAGTGGCTTAATGACTGCAGTTTTCAGGGCCTGTGGGGGAAAAAACGGAGAGGAGAGACATGTTGACAATTTGTAGTAGATCTGAGGCCATGCATTTACAAACATTTTTGAAAAAACCTGTTGGCAGAATATCAAGGCAACATAAAGAGGATTTCAGATGTTGTATTATGTCCTCCAGGTTTTTATGGTTAATAGAATCAAATTGTTTCATGCTATATGAATTGTTTTTAAGTGGACACAGGGACAAGACATACCCTGTTACTTACATGGAGGCACTGATTGCTTGTCTAATTGTTTAAATTTTGCCTGTGAAGAAGGAGGCAAATTCATTGCAGGCCCTGGTGGATAGAAGTTCAGAGGCTACAGACACAGGAGGGTTGGTTAGCCTGTCGACAGTAGCAAACAGGGCATGTGCATTATTAGTGTTTTTGGTGATGATGTCAGAGAAGAAGGCCCGCCTTGCATTTCTCAGTTCTAAATTATAAATGCGAAGTCTCTCTTTATAGATGTCATAATGAACCTGAAGATTTTTTTCTGAAATTATCTACAAGCTCATTGACTGAGACCCGTGAGAGGGTGGGTGTCGAGGAGAAAGCCTCAATAAATGTTTCACTAGTGTTTTCAGTGATATGCCGTTTTGTGATTACCTCTGTTTGTACATTTGTGTGCACACAGACAGCACTCTCAAAGAAAACACAGGAATGATCAGAGAGAGCAACATCAGTCACCACAACCTTGGAAATGTCCAGACCCTTGGAGATGACTAAGTCCAAAGTGTGCCCCTTATTGTGTGTGCGCTCCGTCACATGTTGGGTCAGTCCATAATTATCAAGAACACAACACAGTTCTTTAGTCCCTCTGTCCTGGGGGTTGACAACATGGATGTTAAAATCACCAACAATAACCACACAGTCAAAGTCGATACAGATTATAGACAGCAGTTCACCAAAGTCATCAAAAAAGTTTGCACAGTATTTAGGGGGCCTGTAGATATTTAGAAAAATAGCTTGAGAAGAGGAATTCAGCTGAAGAGCCACATATTCAAAAGAAGCAAAATTCCCAAAAGACATCTAGAGATCTCTCAAGTGGTTAGGAGTTGCCAGTAGTCATTTATTAATGTGTAGGCCTATATTATGATGTATTATCTTGAAAATTCTTTATTGTTAAATGTGTGTTGAATATAAACTCCTCTTAGGAGTTTCACCATTCAATGTGAATTTATCTGAGAATATTCTTAAATAAGGAAATCTCTTTGATGTGATTGGTCCTTGGCTACATCGTCATCCAAAATCCTTTTTGAGGCACAGCAAAGTGTCGTGAATCAGTACTAAGACTGATACTTGAGATTTAGTCCTACACTTCACTCAAATGAGTTTCCTCAAGCTTCAAAGACATTTCGGGTAAGATTGTATCCTTAAATAGTGTTGATGTATGGCTGAATGTTTCATTTTATCAGCAGTGAACCTAATAAACCCCTCAGCCCTTCAATTGCAGACACAAGTTGCCTCATCTGAAGTGGCTGTACTATGTATTTGTAAAGGAAAAATTTTCCACTGTGGTAATGAAAGTTGGTGAGGAATGTTCAGTTTTTATTTAAGATTTGAGATGCAGGGGGGATATTGTACTGTTTTAGAAAAGTTCATTAGTCCAGCTGTGACTGTGAGATTTTATAATGAATATGTATGTAATAGGCAGGCTTTCAGCCTAGTAAGGCCATGGTCTGTTGCAGCCTCTCAATAAAGCTCCACCCCCTGTCTCTCCAGAAGCAGGCACACACCTTTGCCTCCTTAAGAGTTGATTTATAGCGAACACTCAGGATCTCTCTGTAGGCATTGTGTTCCAGTGTGGCTAGAGAGCAGGTATGTCTTGTAGAAGTCATGTCAAGGCTGACAATGTTTTAATTTGTTTTCATCACAGGCATTTTAAGCCACCTGTTGTCCAGACCTTGTCGGCTGAAGAGCCTGTTGTGTTAAAGTTCACCGCAGATAAGGCATTGGTGGTTGATAACCCTGAGATACAAATATGCTATCTAGTAGAGCTATGCAAGTTTAGTAGTTTGTGTGCCTTTGATAACATGATTTACATTGCAGTAGGCCTAAACGTCTGATCCGTAAATGAGGTGGTGTCAAAGCTGGGCTGACTATTTACTGCATTGTTTGAGGTAAATATCATTTGTCAGGTATTTAGCAGGTATGTTTTTGTAGTATGTGTTAAATAACTGAACTAATTAAATTCTTGTAATTTTAGGGTTGTATAGCCACTGCTGTTTTGCCTGCCTGATCAACTGCTATTTTTTTTTTATTTTTTTTTTTTAATGTGGAATCTTATTTTATTAGATTTGTTATAGGTGAATGGGCCCCTGTGAATGTTTTTGCCAACTGCTAAGGTCTGCTGAGGGTGTGGCCGTTTTCTCTGTTTTGGCTGTGTGAGTTCCCTCAGCTTGTTGGCCATTATTTCCCCTTCTTTTAAGTGTTGTGCCAGACAGACAGGGTGGAGGATTTTGAGAACCCCTTTCCCCTTCACTGCATGTGGTGGTGTGTATGACAGCTGTGTGCGCATGCTTAACTTAGTTTTATTGTGTGGTGTTTGATGTGTGTATTCTGCTGTGTTTAGGTGGCTGCGCACTGGTGTGAGTAGCGGTGTCAAGGTGGCCCACAGCTCAATTCATAGCCACATAATATTTCACTTTGATGCAGCAAAATGTTAGGTTAAAGAACAAGTTAGTTAAAAAAAAAATTGCAGGATGACCCTACATTTTCTTTTCTTGTCAATGCAGTGGTAAAAACTATATTCTTTTTGTCAGCCATCCTGCTTAAAACAAGTAATTGATTCATTATGTTTTTCTGTTGAGGCCCAAGTTGGAAACCATTAATCTGCATACATTTATGTGTTTACAAATGTTGAACCTATGCAACCAATTCTACTGGAGCTTGAGAGATACACACCACAACTGATTGCCCTGTACAGGCAGAAGGCCAAGAGAGCAGACGCCCTGCAGAGATCCTCCGGATTTATGACCTTCAAGTGAGTTTAAGATTGCCTTTGCCGTAGCAACAATGTTGATCACATAATGGTCAGTCAATACAGATTGGGACCTCTGTACTATAATAGTGAAATTTGATTATGATATTGTCTTGTGATGGATAGAGCCATTTATTTTCAATTGTCATTTCTCATTTGCATTCATTTTTGTACGTTTTCTGGTACATAATCACTTTAAAATCCATTTACAATCTTATTTTTAAATTCTTGGGCTGCCCTGAACACATAAACCAAGACAGAAAATCAACAATTTCGCTCAGATTTTATGTGCTGAGCATGACTTTTTATTTTTCTATCCGTCTAAGAGACCAACTCCATCCATGATTGGTCGCCATACGGTCTACTGCCAGTTGCAAGCAAACAGAGAGAGACTATAAGCCTTCTCCACAAGCAGCACACCTGCGGTTGTTCCCAAAGAATCGTGGATGAAAAAGTTCAAAACGTGTTTTTTGGGCAGTAAAACGTACGGCTGACAATGAAAGTTGAAAGCAGACAGATAGCAGCCTGTATGTGTGTGTCACTGTATGATACAGCAAGAAAGAAACTGAAAAGGGCGGTGCAAGCTGGTGTGTGTGCAGCATTGTGCGGGACAGAACTGTAGGCGCTTGTGCAAATCTCCGCATCCCAAAATTGAAAACCGCATACCAACCCAATGAAGGAATAGTCAAATATTTGGGTCCAGCCCTACTGCACTGGCTTCCACATCTCTTCTTTCTATTGTGATGTTTAAGGTTATAGTTGGCTTCTATTTCTTCTTTTGTTTGAGTCACTGTGTTTGTTTAAATTTGACTTGTCTTTAGTAGTTGCAGCTGGATGGAGTTGTTGTTGTTGTTGTTGTTATTATTATTATTATTATTATTATTATTATTATTATTTTAGAATTACATTGGTAGAACTGTTACACTTTATGGCTTGATGTGCTGTAAAATATCTGTATAATAATTATTATTTTGATTGTCAGTCTAGGAACAATATGAGGTACACATGGGATGCCACCCTCCGTGGCCTCCAAGTGAACCTGCTAGCAGATGACTGACGTCTTCAAAACCTGCAATGTAAGTAGGCCTACTCAGTGTACTCACAGAAATGTCTATCAACGACAAGTAAGATGAAATGTAATATGGAAAACCAACTCAAATACCTCTTCTAGCAACTGACAGGTTTAAAGAGATGAAAGAATACATAAGGATACATCCCTGGTCCTGGGACCCAGAACCAGGGAGCAGACCTGCTGTCGAGACGGGGGCTGAGGCCCGGGGAATGGAGACTCCACCCCCAGGTGTTGGAGTTATTATGCGACAGGTTCGGACCCATAACGTGGACTTGTTTGCATCTCGAGAGACTTCGCACTGTCCCCTGTGGTTCTCCCTTTCGCCCCCAGCCCCGCTAGGGCTGGATGCCATGGTACGGACGTGGCCAATGCTGCGCCTGTATGCTTTTGCTGATCGTGTGTTCAGAAGCGGGGAGCCCAGCCTTGGGAGACCCGAAACACAACAGCAACTGGTCTGCTTTCCTCCACCGGGAGGACCTCGGAGTGTAAATACCCACAAGTAGCTAATTGAAAGCCTGAAGAAATAAATGTGAAATCTTTAGTCTGCATTTGAAGGCATCAACAGAATCAGAAGAGCGCATAGATGGTGGAAGGTCATTCCACAACCTAGGGGCAACAGCCTGAAAAGATCGGTCACCTCTAGTACGGTAGCGAGTGCGTGGAACCGTCAGCAGGTTCTGATCCACAGACCTCAGAGCACGCACAGGGGTATAACGCTGAATCAGGTCACTAATATAGGGTGGAGCCTGGCCATGTAAAGCTCTGAAAACTAAAACCAAAATTTTAAAATTTATCCTATAAGACACTGGTAGCCAATGAAGTTCTTTTAGGATTGGTGATATGTGAGACCTCCTATTAGTACGTGTTAAAATTCTGGCTGCAGAGTTTTGTACTAATTGCAGTCGAGAGAGCTCCTTCTGGTTTAGGCATAAAAATAAACTATTACAATAGTCTAACCGCGACGACACAAAGGCGTGAATGATTAGCTCCAAATCATTTCTTGAAACTATATTTCTAAGTTTTGAGATTTTCCTTAATTGAAAGAAGCAGTTTCTCGTCAGCTGCTTGCAGTGCTGCACTAACGACATGTCTTTGTCCAGGACAACTCCCAAATTTCTAAGACTTTGCTTAGCAGACTGGCCTAAATCACCCAAGTATTGTTTAATTCCTGGAATTGCATCCTCAGGGGCAATGATTAATGTTTCTGTTTTGTCTGCATTTAGCTGCAGGGAGTTTTCACTTAGCCATTTTTTAATTTCCACAAGACAATGGAGCAAGGAGTTTAACTTCCAGATCTCTGACGGCTTGAAGCAGCAGTAAAGTTGGATATAAGTTGGTGTGTGTGATGTTGCATCCTTGCAAAGTGAAGTTTCTCTCATAAATCTGTGACTATAATGTCAGAGAATATTCAAGTCTTTTACTTGTAGATTAATCTTGGAAATTAAATTCTGTCTCGGATTATTACTTTTTACGGATTTTTAAAAAAAAAATTTTTATTACATTGGACCTTATGTGCAGGTGTACCTAATGTACCTAGATAATTGGGCTACAAATTTACTCAATGCGATGCCAACAAGCCTCCCTGGCTTTGTCGTCCGCCACGATATTAAGCCGTTAACTTGTCTTTACATTCATAATTTCCTGACACTGCCAACGTGCATTCCTCTAGAGAAATACGGAGCATGCGTCGTTGCGAAAAAAACTCTGCCTGTACGGCCGAACACACCCCTTTGATGCGAACGCGCACCAACTCCAATTAAGTTAACACTGGGTTAACACCGACTGAACTAAACATCGTATCCATCTTCGTAGTACCGTTTAACTCCAGTGTGGCAGTCAGAGCTTTCCTGATAACCCCGAGTTAACTCTGAGTAGGTTGAACTCTCTTCGTAGTACAGACCACTGGGGTTTGATTCTGTGTATTTATATTAGTAGCATTGTTTTTGAACAGGGCATACTTTTAGAAAAAATGAGTATGAGTACCCAATGTGTAACAAAGAAACAGACTTCAGAACGTGGCTGGCATGTGCCCACTAAGGAGAACTATAGGTCTAAGTTGAGCAGAATAAAGTATATGGTGCATGGATCTCAAAACCTAAATTCCCCGTATGAGGACACAAGATTTTATGAGGCTAAGTTTAGCTGAAGCTAAATAAGGCTTAAGCAGTCTAGTTAAAAAAAATTAAATGGATATTGTTGTTAGGTCATTGTGTAGGTTTACTGTTTGGAAGGAAGTATCCCACTGATGCAGCTCAGCAAGTAAACACATAAAGGCTAACTTCTAAAATTGATATGTTTTGTGGCTTGTCTAAGTCAAACTGCTGAAGTCTCATATCTTCTAATGAACTTCAGAATTTTTTCCTCGTTCTCTTAAAGTTGAGTCAGATTAAGAAAGCGTTAGTCAGTATAGACAGAACAGCCACCAGTAACTTAACATTTTGGCATGTGAGTATTGTATCAAGACAGGCTTTGAAAAAATAATAAAATATGCTATTAAGTGTGTGAGTGTGTGGGGGGGGGGGCACTGATGAGCATGCAGTGCTAGCTTTCTTTTATAATTGTCCTCATAATTGGATTGTTTGTATTTTGCAGTGCAAAGGTGAACCAGACACTGTTGACACTCCTCACTGTGTACACTGACCTGGTGCAGTCCGCTTCAGCCGAAGTGAAAGGTGGCTGTGGATAGATTTGTCGATTTCTCTGAGGGTGGTGATGGTACAGTGGATAAGACGCATGCCTTTTGTGTGAGAGACCCGGGTTTAATTCCCCATTGTGACACATCCACCAATGTGTCTCTGAGCAGAACACTTTAGCCCTAGTTCCTTCAGGGGCGTGCGACCTCTTACACATATAGTTATTGTAAGTATGTTTGACTAAAAGCATCAGTTAAATGTTAATGTAACTTATGTACAAACTCCTGAAAGCACTTCTGAACTGGCCGTTCAGGCCAGCTGTGAAGAGGTCCACAAGATGAGGGAGGCACTCACTCACTCACTCACTCACTCACTCACTCACTGGGTGACATCACTTATTATTCTCTATACTAATTATTTGTAAATGTACCTGCTTTGCGCCTGCCTCGACTTCTCCCTGTACTCAATCACACACACACACCTTTACCTCTGGTCTCTCATTGAAAATACACAGTCTTTCCCCGCCTCTCTGTCTGCTCCCCTGAGTTTATCCATCAGCAGTAGGATATGTTTTATAAAGTCACCAAAAAGACACAGAACTCTTTATTTTATTTATTTTTAATTTATTTTATTATTCCTTACTTTTAAAGACCATGTCAAAGTCTGCAGAAACCTTTATTGTTCCATTACCTCGTCTACCTGACTTAACAGTTTGCATAGTGTGGAACTTCTTATTTTAAACAATCTTTATTAGCCATCTTTATTTGCTTATGATTCCATAAAACTCCACATTTAAAGCTCCCTTTTATATTATTTAAATAAAAGTGCTGCTGGTGGAATAAAATTATGCAGAATCACTCTTTCCACAAAACACAGTAAAGTAAGTAGTAAAAGGAAGTTTTATTTAGCTCAAGAGATTCAAGTTATCACATGACCCCAAAAAATCTCATTAAGATTCTGAAAATAGAGAATGTTCAACATTACTGCAAAAAAGGAGGAAAACAAATTGATTATAATAATTGTTGCTGGTTAATATCTGATCAAGCAGTTAATTACTTGGTCTATTCAGCTTTGTTGAAGATGTGCCTTATTTTGTCTGTTAAATGTAGAAATGATGGAAGATGTGAGAAGATAATAAAGAGAACTTGAATTGTAATAATGGAGTTGTATTTGTATTTTTGAGGACTCCTATCTGAAAATGGGCATTTTGTACATTGTAAGTTTACTAGTAGTTTTTGTCGAGTGAGTTTCCATTAGTATTTGAGTCTAGCACAATTACTTTTTTTTTTTTTTTTGAGTCGATTTCTCTCAGTACAAGTTGTGCACAATTATTTGAGTAAAGAATAAGTGGAATTCAATTTTAATAAGCATCAGTGAATCACTGTAATTTAGTATGCAGAAATTAAATGTGTTTAGTCAAATTATATTACCACTATAAAAGTTTGAGGTAATCAGTTTCCACAAATATTTTGAGTATTCTGAACTTATCCGGGTTTACAGTGTTAAGTAAGACATATCTTTATTTTTTTTATTAATTTTTTTGTTTAATCCGTACAAAAAAATTAATTTTAAAACAAAAACTTGTGGTTTTGCAGGGTGTGTTGGACTATTTTACGACCGGCTGCAATGACTTCCTTTTAATTTTTATTCATGACTTTGAAGAAGACAAAACTCAAGTCACAGGCATGCATGTAATTGCCATGGGGCAAACACTTTCTGTTTTTAATTACACTCAGTCAGGTGGAGGCAGCATTCATTTTTCTAAGCATAATGGTGTAACAAAAGAAGATACTCCGCGTGTGTGTGTAAGTGTGCACACATACATTCTGGCCGTGTAGTCTGAGATTGTAGATAGACCCTTTGAGGCAAAAGAGGCAGTAGAAAGTGGACTGACAAGATGCTGGTCTGAGGTGAGCGCCGAAACAATGTATTACTCAAACAAAACTCTCATAACAATATTGTTGGCAGCATGTTGCATTTAAGTTCATTATTTGAGAGTTTGTCCATGAGTTTGTAGAAGCAGCCAGTCTCCATAGGCCTATCACTAGTTGGTTTCTCTCTTTGGGTTAACTGCTTCACATTGGTGATTCTGGATAACACACACGCAGACACTTACTATTTCACTCACTCACTCAGATTTCGCCCTTGTCACGAGACATGCCAGGTATTCATATCTGCAACTCCTGAAGTGTTTTGCATTTTCAAATCCATCTTTCTGTTTGATACAGCTGTACGCAGACATATTAGAACAATCTATTCAGGTTCGAGCAGTCTTTGCTGTGGCAATATTCTACCCACTTTAGACTGAACAGCCCCTTATGATATCAGAAATTAATCCGGCCTCAGTGTGTAAATGACTGACTAATGTTTTTTTCTTCTATATGTATTTCATTAAACCAATGCTGTGCCCATAGCCAAATACATATTGTGTAGCTGATTTTTATTTTATTTTATTTTTTCTCCTGACTGTATGTCATCTTCATCCTGTTTTTCTCTGCACCACACTATTATTATTATTATTTTTTTTTTATGGTAAACCAATGCATTTACTGCCTAACAAAAGAACCATCCTAAAATGACCAGGGCTTTTTGAGAAATGTTCTTAATTTACAGCATGCATGCTGATCTATACAGTGTGGAATGGATTAGGAGCCACTAAAGACTATCATTAAATGGCTCCCTATTCACATGTTGGAATTTTATGGAATGGGAGCACAAACCAACTGTATGTTGTGTGCAGCTTAATTATTTAATAAATTGTATTACAAAAGTTAGTGATACAGCTCCAGCAATCTATATTGTGATAACATAAAACAATCAAGCATCCTTCAAAATTGAATAGATCCAGAGGAAGATATACTGTATAAACACATTAAATTATACAACAAGCCTTAAAAGAAAATGTGAAACAATAGCTCAATGAGCTGAGAATGACCAAAATATCTTTTATAAAGAAAACTAGAATTAAAGCGTAGGACCTATCAGACGCTGAAAATAACACCCCATTAAAAGGTGACATTCAAGATCAGTGGAGGTAGCAAGACAAAGAGTCTGCAGCAATGCTTTCAGTTCTATGAGGCTGTACTTGGGCACAGCGTTGCTTTGGGCCAAATGCTAACATCAGCTGGCTAACAGGCTCACAATGATTGAATGATAAAATGCATGCTGATGTTCAGCAAGTATAAAATGAACCATCTTAGTTTTGCATGTTAGCCTGCTAACGTTTAAACCAAAGTACTGGTTTTGTCATGATGGTGCTAGTTGAAAAGTCAGGGAATGAACAAAGTCATTACAATTCTTCCTGACGGGAACAGTGACCGTCTGAACCAATTCCATTATAAACTAACAAATATGTGTTGAGATGTCACTTAAAAAAAACCCAACAAAAACATGATATCTGCACCCCATTTCAACACTGCCAACCTGAGAGCCACAAAATATTTGCACACCAACAGAGATAGTTCATTGCAGAGGTTCAGTGACTTACATCTATCAGACATCCATCCGATTCCCATTTAAGAACGTATAATCAGCCTTTTCACCCTTTCTTGTTTCTTTAGTTTTAAACAGTCTCTGAGGTGTGAATCTTACTTTTTCAACTTCGGGCCAATTCTTTCCAGGTTTTCCATTTTTATGTATCATGATATTGCCTATTCATACAGCTTAAACATGTTCGATAGCAGATTATCCTTAAACTGACTGCAATAACTTCAGAATCTCACTGACAGTTTCCCTAGGTTGTAGCAATAATAGTTGATTTCGACACTTCAAAGGGAATTTATTGAAAACTTGAAACAGAATGGCCAGTCTTTCATTTAACATGTGTTGCATGTATTTCTTTTGACCTTATTGCTATGCATCATTTTCATAGCGTGTTCCATAAAAGTTTAATGTACTGAAGATTACATCTCTACATCACACCATCTCCAGATCTCCAGCTCAGATTATGACTGATAAACTAAAACATTATTGAATTTACAAAATACATTTTTATGGATTATAACCTACTGTGGTTTGTGTATGGGTTTTTTTGTTATTTTGCATTACCTTGTTGTATTGTAATGAAAAACACTTTGATCTCTAAACAGCAGTGGTTTGTTTGACAGTGTCAGGATGTGACATAGCAAAGTGTGTTTTAAGGCGTGCCTTATACTCAATTGTTTAAAAGTAGCTAATTCACACAAGAAAATCTGAGTTTCCTAAATGCCCCGTCGGACCTGCTTTCACGTGTAGCCCAGCACCACTGATTTTCAGTATCAGTCAGCCCCACGTTTGATTCAGCTTTATGGAACTTATTGAGATCAAGAGTCCCTTGTCACAAAACCTAAAGGTTTTATGTCACATTATGCCTCAAGCATAATGTGACATAAAGCCTAACACTACACTTGTTAGAGGACTAACATTTAATGTCGAAACAATTCAATATCAAAGCCCCTGTTCTGCAGGTTATCAACAACTTGCATTAATTTGCTCTTGGAGCCGTCACTGCTTGACAGAGCCATTGAGCCTCTGACTGTAAAGTTGTGGGACATTGCCGACCACTGGCAGGCAGGTGAGTTTTACTTTGTCATGTGCAATCACTGTATTGATCTTATAGATGGGGAAATTACTGATGTTCTCAAAGTTCATGGTAGATCAGTGATTTCCCATCTCTCCATTCGTGTATTTTGGTGGACGATGCATGTGAACTGTTTAGTTATTGGGGGATTTGGGTGGAAACACTGCATGAAAACTTAATCGGCACTAATAAAGAGAGGAGGAGGGTGGAACAGTAACAACAGACAGGTAATGGGGGGGGGGGGGATTTAAACAACTGCAGATATATTTACATTTCCGCTATCGCTGTGGTGTAAAATCCCTGTGATGGAAGATAACATCCAGGTGTCTTTCATAAAAAAGGAATAAATGTATAGATATGCACAGAAATAATATAAAAGAGGGACATGAAGCAAAGCAGTGTATCCCTTTCTATTAAACCCCCCAGTTATATATTATATTGTCTTACATATTTCATGCATAGAACCAGAAAGCATAACTCAATAAAAATGTATAATGCTAAACAAAATCCACTTCGTGAAGCTAAAGTTAACTCAGCAGCTAGCAGTAAAGTAGGCAAGTTGTGAGGCTTGTATATGGAGATTGTCCGCATGCATCAGTTCAGCTACATTAGTTCCATCTATTTCATGAATCCATCTTTTAAATAATATAAAGCAGAGGACAAGAAATATCAATAAGTAATCACCAAAGCCTAAGACATGACCAGTCCAGGGAGGTATTCTGCATCTGAAAAAAGGTACTGAACAGCACAACACTGAAAGAGTACGTGGAAGTGGTTAGTATTAACACTTCACAGCAAAAAGGTTAAACATAACCTGGTTGGAGTTTACATGTTCTCCTGGGGTCTGTGTGTGTTTCCTCCTACAATCCAAAGATGTGCAAGTTAGGAGAATCAGATGTAAATTTGTTTGACCATTCCTGTCTGTTCAGGGTGTATGTTGCCTCAACCCTAATGCATGTTGAGATAGGCTGTAGTTGCCGTTGAGTCTGAACAGAATCACCAGCACAGAAAATGAATGAATGCGTATTTATTGTGCAGGATGAGACACAAATATGGAGATGTTAGCATTGTCCTCAAACCACTGTGGAACCCAAACTGCAAAGAAGGGCTTAGTGTCGGTGTTTAGTGTTTTTAAAATTGTTTTATGGATGTGTCCAATTAAAAGTAAAGACAAAGTTATGTTTATCTAATTTTTAACTGTGATGGTACATTTAACGTCTTTGCAGATATGAGCAAGATGTCTCTGAATATTGGTAGGTTAAAAAATTTGTGGAAAAAGTTGCAAGACATAAAAATTTCTAGCGCAGCTTCAAAAACACAAAGAACCACCTTGCCTGGATCCGCTAGTTTTCAAGGTTTAAACACCAGGATTCTTTGTCACTGTGGGCAATTGTCAGCATGCTTTTTTTTGTTCAATTGTTGAAATCTGGAGCCAGAACAGTGTTGACAGTGACTGTTTTGATGTAATCCTTTTGTGTTTCTCAGAAAGGTTACCACAATAAGAGCATCCCATTCTGTCTTGCCATTCAACAATCAATGTAGCCTGAATATCGGGGTGTTTTTTGTTGTTGTTTTTTTTAAATTATGTAAGTATGCATCCAAGATAATGGTTATCTATCACAAGGACAAACTAAACATTGGCTTGTAATGAGCTTTGAACTAAAGAGCCCTGAGAATACAGAGCTGCCCAAGCTGCATTTTTCTTTATTCACTGTATTACTACAGTGAAAAAACAGCCATAAGAATGTGTATTGATTTATCGTGCATCAATAAAAGTTGTAGTTTAATAAATAAAAAAAAAGAACTGTTCTGCTGCCTCCTGGTTTAGTGTTTCACTGTGGTTTATCTGCAAATGTGTAAAGATTTGTTAGCAGATAGTGGAGTAGACTTAAGTGGTTGATTAACTCAGCTCTGTCAATTATCAACCTTGGTTCATGTGTACTTCTATTTTATTCCCTGTATGCACCTTTCTAATTTCGACTATCTGACTGTCTATAAGAGTCGTCACCTGCACCCTTCCATAGGCACTTTTGGACATGGCAGGAAGAAAACCCACAGACGTACTTGTTCTTAACATCGTATGCCTCTTAAGTGCTACTTCCCTTTGCTTGGTGAGGAATTGGTTAATTTTGTTAATATACTGTGTGATAACATGAAACTTTATTTTCATACATTTGCAAATCAATAACCTTTGTATTTCTCTGTTGTTTAGCCAACAACAAAAGTATTAGGTAGGTGATTTTTTTTTTTCAACCAAGACACAGAGTGCACGTGTTCCTTTCACCTTTCTATCGCTTTCGTTGTACGTTCTTTCATATTTATTTTCACATTCACTTACACAGACTATGATGTGGATGGCGGACGGGACCTTGACATTTTTGAGATCAATGAAGGTACGCAGAAACAAGGGGGAAAATACACTTTTCTTCCTCATGTTTCCAGATTGTTATTCAAGTAACCAAATTTAAACCAATTTTCTTTGTGCTTGTTCTCCATAGAGGCAGGGTTGAATCTTGTAGAGGGAGATATCGTGCTTGGTGTGGTATGTTTATTTAACTGATTCAAATTTTCACCTGCACAATTGAATTTTGTGGAATACAGCTCAGGCTTGACATATTTTAAAGTATTTCTGATTATGTTGTTCCTTTCTGCCTGACCACTGCAGAGTCAAACTCGAAATTCCATAATAGGGGATGGGTACAGGTGGCCAAAGACGATCCCATACTACATGGAAGATGACTTAGGTAAGAACACTTGGGAAAGTATATGTAAGCTCTGAAAAGCAATTCAATTCACCTGGAATTCACCTAAAATTTTCTATAAAAATCTTTTTTTTTCCTACAAATCCCAAATAAGTATTTGTGTGTACATACATACATTATATATTTGTTAATGCAATGCCCATAGTACACACAAACACAAATATTTATTATTTAAATTATTTAATTATTTGGTGTTATAACAATGCTTTATAGTAATAGTGATATTTTTACAGCAGTGGGATCTGTTTTACAGTTGAGCACACAATCATTTTTGCAACCAAAATGTTCCCAAAAAGTGTACACGTCATCTAAATTTACCTCAGAACACATAGACCACTCGGCGTATACTGTATGTTTGATGTTCAGCCGCTGCATTGAGTCAGACATTACCTTTACATTACACCTTATGGGTAATCTTGAATGTGAGCAGACTTAAATAATTCAGCAGAGGCCTTTTTTTCCGAAGATATATGTTTTCAACTTCAACGTGTATCCTCTTCTCTGCAGAGATCAATGCAAAAGGTGTGATTCTGAAGGCCTTTGAACAGTACAGGCTCAAGTCCTGCATCGACTTTGTGCCTTGGAGCGGTGAAGCAAACTACATTTCCATCTTTAAAGGGGGCGGGTAAGGCAAAAAGAACTTTGATTCTTTTACGGTCTGTTTTAGAGGGAAGAGACGAGCTGTACTTTCTCAAGAATGAACGCATTATATACTGTATTTCAAAATTTCAACTAATGTCATTGAGAAAAGACATTGTGGATTCCACGTGATGTTCATAAAATGTTTTTTTCTTCCAAAAGCTGTTTCTCCTCTGTGGGAAACCAGCGGGTTGGGAAGCAGGTATTGTCAATAGGGACAAACTGTGACCGTATTGCCACCATTGAACATGAGTTCCTGCACGCTCTGGGTTTCTGGCACGAGCAGTCCAGGGCAGACCGCAATGATTATGTCAATATCATGTGGGACCGCATCTCAGAGGGTACTGAATCTCTCACTGCTATACTCTGCCTCTAAATTATAATTAATTTAAAGAAATTATTTTACTAATTTGTGTTCCCACGTGTCATTTATGACATGCTTGCTTCATGACTTTGATTTGTATGTGTATGATTATAATTTTGTCAGATTGAGGAGTGTAAAGTAGCTTTTTATACATTACATTTATACAAGCTTTTCACAAAATTTACATTCTACTGAATCAGAAAAATCACTTCACTTAATGCAGTGTTCAAGGTTTTTTTATGTAGGACTTGAAGGGAAGAACTTCATGTGGCCATTGATATATTGCTTTTGTGATAGTAAGCATGCACATGCGTTGTTTTCCTGGCTGCAGAATCTTAACAAGATTAGCAAAAGACATCTGCTCATCAAGGAACTTCACACTTTTTATCTTAGCTGCACTGACCCACGTAAGTCTACCTAAGTCTATGAACAACTGTTGGCTGTTGATAAGCAACTTTTATGAGTGATCCTAGCAAACATCTCTGAAATCCACGCCCACATTTTGAGGGTGAAAAAAGACACTGTGGTAATGAAATGAACTGACTCCTTTTTATTTACGTCCGATCTGCAGGTAAAGAACACAACTTTAACACCTATAATGACACCACCTCCAGTTCTTTGGGCGTACCCTATGACTATGGTTCCATGATGCACTACAGTAAAAATGCCTTCCGCAACGGTACTGAGCCCACCATTGTCACCAAAATCCCTGCTTTCAGTGATGTCATTGGCCAGCGTATGGAGTTCAGTGACAGTGATCTGCTCAAGCTGCACCGCCTTTATAACTGCAGTAAGCATCAACATCCCACGACCAAGCTGTGTTTTATTATATACTGTAAATTAAGAAGGGATGTGTCAGCTTGCACCACCATTGATACCAAATTATTATTAGTAATGTTGATATTAGCTGTCAGGTAGACAGCTTATCTTCTGAATTATTGCTACATTGGAATATGTGAAGCATATCATTCTCTTTACTGCGTAATCAATCACTTTATAGCAGTTCAAAGTCACACCTGTGTATGTGTTTATGAAATTTCTTCTAGCCCAGGGCTCCACGTTCCTGGACTCATGTGACTTTGAACGTGAGAACATTTGTGGTATGATCCAGGGAGAAAAAATAAATAATACAAGAGACTGGGAGAGGGTTGCCGAAGCTGCTGGAGGGCCCAGAACTGACTACTCTAACATGGGCAAATGCACTGGTGAGAATCATAATACAGCAATATACATGGCACGTGGTGCAGATACTGTGAACATTGTTGCATTAAAGGATAAATTAAAAAAAATTAAAGTCTACGGTAAAACAACACTCACATGCTGCCCGTACGAAACTCTGGAGGTAGGAAAGTTAAGTGTATTAAAGAAGCTAGATAGCTAACTACTGACATTAACTTACAACGTCTCCACCAGCGCGTGTCAGACTGGACTGGAGCAGCTGCCGCTGCTAGGGTTGTGGGCAGACAAGACGTTCAACTGACGTCAAAGTTAGGAAATGGTACGGTCCATTTTAGGGGTGTCAGAAATCATACTTCAGGATTCTTGAATATAAGGCATGAGTATGGGAAATATATTGTAATATTTATAATTACATGTAAGAAAGACCCCCCTGAACTGTTGTTTTTGCCTCTTTTGGGGGGGTCGAAGTCTTAATTAGGGGGGTCAAACCCCCAATCCCCCACCGTAATTCAAACCATGTGTAGGTGGATACAATTCAGTCCTTGTTCTGTGTAGAAAGTTTTCCAAAGGTCTAACAAAGCTAATATAAGGCTTCAGCAGTCTGTGTTAGACAAATCAGGTATCTTCTAAAGTTTTTTTTTAGTATGATATTCCCTATTTGTATTATTATTATACCCTCACCACTGCTCAGCAAGATAACACTGTCCTGTAAAACCCAGTTGTTTTTTTTTAACGTAGACAGATGGAGCCTCACTGAACTTAAATATTAAACTTTAAAATTCATTTTAAAACAAGGACTGCAGATTTTGTCCCCCAATCTCTTACATTAAATTGGTATTAAGAGGGGGATCTCTTCACATCCAATATGGACAGGGGTAACAATTATGGCAAACAAATTGTTTCAGTGTACATACAGTATCATAATGTGAGTGTTGTTTTAAGATGTGAACCTTTTAATGGTTGTGATATGATCGAGTGGCCTGTATAACCCAACCTCTTATCATCCATGTCACTAATTGACATTATTAATAAAGGGAAATTTTTATCTTTAGGCTCGGGATATTTCATGCACTTTAACACTAGCGCCGCCAACACTGGGGATACAGCTCTGCTGGAGAGCAGGCTCCTTTACCCTAAAAGAGGATACCAGTGTCTGCAGTTCTTCTACTACAACAGCGCCGGTCCCCGTGACACACTGAGGATCCATGTCAGAGAGTATGACAAAGCTAACCCCAATGGAAAACTGCGCCTTATAAAGATCATAGATGGTGACTATTACCAAATTCTATGATTGCTTAAAATCTACTGTAACAATTTTGCTTGTGAAATATGGCCATTGTGCTCTTGGTGTTTTATAGATTGCATTTTTTTTTTTACCTCGTGCTGTAACAGGATCCCCTCAGGAGCTGTGGCAACTGCACCACGTGAGTCTAGACGTAAAAACAAAATTCCGGGTTGTTTTTCAAGGGACCAAGGAGGGTTCTGGGCCCTCCACAGGGGGACTGTCACTGGATGACATCAACCTTTCTGAGACAAGCTGCCCAGAGTTTATATGGCGTGTGAAAAACTTCAGTCACGTTATGGAAAACACCCCAACAAACACAGCTATTTTCAGTCCCCCATTCACCTCTAAAGAGGGTTACACCTTCCAAATGGAGCTGTACCCCAGCGGTAAGGCAGGTTACCCTGGTGAGCTCTCAGCCTATGCTCATCTGGTGGCTCGTGAAGGGGACACAGGGCAGAAATGGCCATGTCCCTGGAAACAGATAACCATGATGCTGATGGACCAACACCCACACATCCAAAAGCAAATGTCCAACCAGCGCAGTGTCACCACTGACCCCAACATGAAGGCAACAGGTACTTTCAGTGTATTTTCAAATCTATGCTACTTTACACATAACAAATCATGAAAGTGCTGTTTTGCTGTAATACTATATTTATACAACCTTTAAACAGACTCTGACATGTATTTCTGGGACGACCCTCGCAAGGTGGGCATTGAGGTCACAGATACAGATGGGTCCAAGTATTTCCGAGGACCTGGTGCCGGCACTCCAACGTATCTCACCCACCTCAGAGCCAAGAGCAGGGATTTTATCAAGGGAGGAGACGCCATCTTTCTCCTCACCATGGAGGGTAAAAGCTCCAGATTACAGAATGAACTTCACAAATTTCAACATAAAAACATAATGTGTGTCCAAAGATATCAAACATATAAGATACTGGTTATCATTTTTTGTGAAGGCCATCCATCTTACATCATAGATATCGATTACTAGTATGCAACATACTAATCTCTGCCACCTGTGCAAACAGCACGTGTGAAATGCATACCAGTGATGCATGGTTACATCCATGATCATATACCCACTATGCTGAAAAATCTACAGTCAATCACACGATTGACTGTAGATTTTAGATGTAGATCCATTCATTGCCTTTCATTTCATCATTCATGTTTATTGATGCTACTCCACTTGGATCCAATTAACCACTTTCTCACTTGCTATCCCTCTTCAGATGTGTCTAATCTGACAGTGACCCAGCCTCTGCCTTCCTCAACCCCGTCAACCCCGTCAACCCCGTCAACCACCACCCCACGACCTGTCACCACTGCTTCCTCTGATGTCTGCCTCAAAGTGCAGTGTCTGAATGATGGAGTCTGCGTGGAGAACAATGGAAAGGGTGTTTGCAGGTGTGTGCTTTTTGACTGAGCTCACAAAACTGCACATTTAACAATCCTGTCTGACTTTTTAAAATCAAATTTTAAAATCAAATTAAAAAATTAAATTGTTCTAATTTACATTATTCCTATGTGATTTTGTTATTAACATTTGGGAAATGAACTGCTGGCAGCCAGTTAACCAGTTAGCTTAGTTTACCAAGTAACACTTTAACATTTAATAAAGTTTATAACACGCTATAATGTGGTTGTAAGCAGATATAAGGTCTTGTTAGATAGAAGTGTTGAAAACACTGCACATTAACAAACACCAATGTTCTTTAATCTGTCTATCACTATTATGTGATATGAACAATTTATTTTGTTTATGTACTGTAATAAATAGTGGGGTTAAAGTGAAGTGTCACAGTTTAGCATAAGACTGGAAACAGCCAGGCCAAAGGTAACAAAATCATCCTCCCAGCATCTCTAAAGCGCTAATTAACATGTTTTATCTTGTTTGTTTATAATGTACAAAACAAAACACACAATGTGAAAAAGGTTTTACTGTGTGTGCAGCTATTTCTTGACTGG
>NW_024043478.1:0-19461 GCF_014851395.1 Micropterus salmoides
GTTGGCAAACAGAAAAGATGGGTGTGTGCACTTGCTCTCTCAGATTTCACAGGATTGGTTAAACAGAAATGTGTGTATGAATACGGCCAGCCTTAAGCAAATACCACCGTGAAACCTTTTTAAGGAGACCAGACAAAATAACCCTTCCCTTTCTTAATTTGATTTGTTACAAAATTTAGTGATTTAGCCTCTGGTGTTATTACCAGTGCATTTTCTTTCCTATAGAGCAGCAGTGGTTCTTTTTGCACATCATATCGTCATGCAGCTTATCTGTTTGGTTGAGACTGGTTATTATACATGGCGGGCTTTTATCCACCAAAAATGTTACCAAACACTAATACAACCTCAGCCGATATCATTGCATATGATAGTGCTTCACTATATCAGAGCCCACAAATGGTTAAAAGATTTGTTGTTGGCACATCCCAAGCAGGCAGTGGTGGGGAGGAGGTTCTCTGTATCTCCAGCTAGATTGGCTGCCGTCTCGTGTTGTTTTTTTTTTTTTGGTGTCTGCACAGCAAATAGAGAAGGATTTCTCAGTCTTATTGCATGATACTGACCTTGCAGAGATATACCTATAAACACAGAAAGTCATAATGAAAAATATTGTGACTATTGTTAACTAACAGAAGTGTTGATTGTTTGTGATTTATTGAGGGTGAGGCCACTGAACATGATGGCCCGGTAAACACACTGTGCAGCACAACATTATGTCTTAGAGAGAAGTAGGATTTATAAAGCCGCTTGAGACAGTAAATAAAGATTGTGATTGCAGCATGAATTGCTTTTTTTTTCTGTTTAGCTCTAATTGAGTCTTGTACAGCTGACAAAATGAGGTATTTCTGCTTGGGATTAGTTTGAATAGATATTCTCCAGATTGCAAATTGTCCAGAAGAAAACAAGTGAAAAATGTTGCATCAGAGTGCTCTCTGGTTGAGAATGTCCAGTAATCAATGTTGGTTTTTCAGTGATTTTTATCGCATTTCCTTGTTTAAAAACTAGATCATGACAGAATATTCCTATATTGGTATCATTTCACAATACGGTACACAAAATTCTGTCTATTAACGTAAAACTTCAGTTAATAACCCGGGCTTTCATTTTATTAAATCAGTGAACTCACCCCGCCTATATTTGGGAGAGGCATCTAAATGGGACAGGCTTTTAATTCCTTTACCATGCCGGTAAATCTGAATGAATAATACTTTGGTGCTTATTGCTTCCGTAAAATGAACAAAACAATTGAATTTTGGAGAATCTAACTTATCTAATGATGTGTAGCATGTCTATATAGAAAGATTTAAACACTTATATTGGTATTCACAATCTAAGCAGCTTAGAATAGCTCAAGCAGGTGACCCAGTGGGCTTCAAGAGGGTTTATACATCTAAAGAACTTCTGTAGAAACCAGACCAGGCTTTTAATTGAGACTAGGCTTTTAATAAAAGCGGTACTTAGCACAGAAATGTTAAGTAATGGTAATTATTTTTTTCTAGATAAGTAACAGTCTGGTAATCATGAGATAAGAGGGATTACTTAACAAACTCAGTATGATGTATCACTTTACTTGGGTGCACAAAAAGAGTAACTAATGATTAAGGCTACATCAACACTACTACGTTTTTGTAAACAGTAGAGTATGGAAGAATTGAGTTTTATAACGAATACGATCTCTTTCCACACCAGCGTTTTAGCTGCGTATCATGGTTGATCTCCGTCTATATCAAAACGACGCACATCTAGTGATCATTCACGTACACTGGGCATGTTCGTGATGGTGTAAACATGAAGGCGATTATCTTTAGCACACCCTTGTGGCAAAAGTAGCGTGTCTACAAAAACATCACATTTAGCGAAACAAGAAAGTACTATTACAGACGAAGATCCACACCAAAGATTTTTTGGAACAGACTGACGACGAGGTGGAACTTTTACTGAAAATAACACGGGATTACAAACTGTGGCACTGAAACAGTGTGGGAGTCGTCGCAAAGTAAATACGGCGACAAGCACATGTGTGTTATTTGCACAGCACAAAATATTTTAATAGAAATACCAAAACATAAACACTGTCAGTAGCATTTTGTTTTTGCTTTGCATACTTAAAAGACCCAATCAGGAATGTGAGTGTCTGCGTCATTGTTTTTAAAGTCCTCTGTTTTCACCTGTCCTCACTAATAATACGCTACCTCGAAGTTTTAAAACGAAAATGGGGTCAGCAGCGTTTTTTTAAACTTCTTCGTTGTAGGTATTCGGATTCGCTGTTTTAGTCTGGATGGGAGGTGCAAACGTAGCAAAAAGTCTGCGTTTTATAAAGAAAACATATTAGTGTGGCCTGTAGCCTAAGTTAAGAGTAATTAATGAGTTACTAGTTTTGTGCAGCTCAGTGGTTGATTCAGCGTTAATCTGGAACTACTCATGAAAAGGGTGGTCATTATGTAATTCTGTAATCTCGTAACTCTCCATTATCATCAATAGTCCTTGATTTGAGATATTGGGAACGCAACTTATTAACTATTAAAAATCAGGTCGTTCCTGATTTGTTCCTCGCTCGTTCCACAATTGTGTGTACGTTATTGTAAACGGTTACAGATTTATGCATGTGGCACATGATTCTCACATTCTCGTACTGCTCTTTATGAGATACCATTAAGTTTTAACAGTGTGGCTAACTAAACTAAACAGTGGTTCATAGGTAAAAAAAAAAGTAGTAGTAATCCAAAGTGCAGTCAGTCATTTCATAATACATCATTCAGTACGGCCCTTTGCTTTGGATCTTAAGTTAAGTTTTCACTCTCACTCACTGTTGTTGCACAGTGAACATAAACCCTCACTTCCAAAAATGCAGGAAAGTAAAACTGCCTCCTTATTGTCTCTCAGGGAGAGCGCCACATCCGATCAGCCAGCCCCACCAAGGGAGTGTCTGCCAGGAGCCCAGCCAGCGCCCTTCTCCCCCCATGTCCTCATTCAGCTCCAGTGCAATCGAAGACCAGCTCAGGTTCACCTAAAACTATCTTCCCCTACCCCCCCCCATCAGAACCCCTCTCCCAAGTCCCCCCATCGCCTAAGCTTCAGTGGTATCTTCCGCTCCTCATCCAGCTCCACACCTGCAAGCATCAAAATTTTCTCCAGAACCAGGAGAGGTGAGTCTGAAACCTGTCATTGCCCATTCATGACAAACACTCACACGCTTAATGTTGGTGGAAGCTGAAATGGCTGTTGTAACTGGTTTGTATTGGCAATGCAAATCAGTTCTTATATACTGTGCAAGACCAGAACTAGAGGGAAGACGATTATAAAGGAAGTAAGACACAATAGATGAAACAGTGTTATCTCAAAAGATAAGTTGGGTTTCCTGCTGTATGAAGTAAAACCACATACAGGAACCTGCTTCTAATTGAGTTCTATAATGCTACATAAGTGTTATATAAAGTTTGTGAGTTAATAGATATCTTGCTTGTGACAGACCTGACATACAGTTGAACTTCCAGTGACCAGTATGAAGGAGTGTGAGAGCAAAATTTAACACACTTGCTCCTTCATTCACACCTGTGACCTTGTAACAATAACGAGTCACATGACTCCGGGGAGGGAAAATGGCTAATTGGGCCCAATTTGGACATTTTCAGTTAGGGGTGTACTCACTTTCGTTACCAACGGTTTTGACATTAATGTGTGATGTGGGACAACAAATTTACACTGTTATATAAGCTGTATACTCACTACTTTACATTGTAGCAAAGTGTCATTTCTTCAGTGTTGTCACATGGAAAGATATAATCAAATATTTACAAAAATGTGAGGGGTGTACTCACTTTTATGAGATACTGTAAAAACATCTCATGCAGCAATAAGGAAGTAGAAGCCTATCCACTGCTTTGTTTTGGGATGCCCTGCAGACCAACAGGGTCACCTGTATTGTCAGACAGATGGCCAATCACTTAAGTGCTGATAGATATATGTTCATTCTCTTCTTAATGCCAACAACTAGGAAAATTAAATGGTTGGCTTTGTTTGATCTTAGTCTGATCACAGCTTATGTGATTGGGCACCGCAGCGTGACATCAAGTTGCAAAAGTTTCGGCATACCCTGCAGTTCACACTACTGCACCGTTAACACACTACCCCCACATTCAAATAAATGGGTGGACTGGGGTTTGTTGTTTGTTTGTTACAGGTTTGCCATCCAACCGGTGGAAGTCCAGCCATTCTTCAATGTTAAAACTCATTAATACTGGTATGCACTAAGAAGTGGAATTGAGATGGACTAGGCAGTTTTATGAAAAACAGACACGGGCAGATTTTCAGCTCTCATGTCTCCATGTATTTGGGCGGCTGATTATTACATAACAAAAACCAGCCTGTTTTACACGGAAACAGCCCTGCTGGAAGCAGCATCAAACGGCACAAAGATGAGTCATACGTTTTTGGCTCGTACACATACCCATTCTTCTGTTTCCTCACAGAGGGTCAGTTTGGCAGTGGCTGTTGGAATAGTTCTGTCAGGGCCAGACCTCAAGAGAGAGCATGCTCCGTTTGCTTTGGAGATTATTGATGGTAACCAAGCTAAAACACACCAAAACACACCAACAGCTACAGCCCTCTCGTGCCAGCTGCTCAGGATTTCCAGAGTTTGATGTGGTTTGAGACATTCCATCCTCTGTTTGTTTTCTGAATAATGATGGGGCTTTAAATGATCGGGGGCCAATGATAGTAGTAACAAATTAATATCATGCAGCAACTGAGTGGACAGGCTGAGCTTTTCTATTTTTATTAGTGGGATGTTTTTGTAGACACGCTACTTTTGCCACAAGGGTGTGCTAAAGGCATAATCTTGTCTTGATGTAGTTCTTCAACTAGTGTTGAATAAGCTGTCAATTTTATAACCTGTACATTATTATCTGTATTTTTATATACCATTTTAGTAAACATAAATGTGACTAATAAACATTAGGTGACTATGTTTTCTCAGGCGCATTTATATCCATATTTGCTACATATATGATCAGAATGTCTTCTCATTCCCATCTGGTCTAAATATGTGTTTTCCCATCGCCTGGACATTGTCAGTCTTTCACTGTTGAAGGCAACTGTAGAGCTTTCATACCCTTATCTGGAAGTGACCAGACTCTCAGGAGCTCTTCACACAACCATGCAGTGTTTTTTTTCTTCTTCATTTTTTCCAACTCTCTCTCACTCACTCTCTCTGTTGCTACTGTGTGCTGTATGTTGTCAGTAAATAAAGGAACCGGGCAGTTTTGACTTTCCAAATTCTCAAAACACAGGCCTTACAAGGGCAGAATGATTTTATTTTGAGTGAGGATGCTAAGCCAGGTAAGCACTTAACAAAATACACCATGAACACGTAGATGTTTGGATAAACAGTATTTAAAATCCACATGGATCTGATACTTAGCAACCTTCAATACAAATTGAAGCAAATTTATTTTATAAGGATAATGAAAAGTATCATAGTATGTTTGAGGTGACTGGTTTTACCATTGCTATGTCAACCCCTCACTCACATTGACCCACTGAGTGGAGTGGAGCACTTGCATAACATGTTAATTGAGATCTGTACTGGACATGCTGTAGCTAATGTGAGCAGCAAATATTAAGTGGGCCATCTGTTAAGGGTAGGGGAGGCTAGTGGTATTGAATGGAGGCTTTCTGATCAGCTGACAGCAAAATGAGATGTCCCCCTGCTTTCATCTGACAGGGGCTGGCCTCAGCAATCTTAAAGGTCAGGCCCCCCAAAAGTTACAGAGAACGGGCTGTACAAATGACAGAGCTGCAGGATTCCCAGCGTAATCCCTTTAATTTTGAGCTGCAAATTCAGAGAAATTAGAAAGGAAGGAGTTTTCATTTCAGGAAACACTGAGATTGTGCGAGCCTGAATGTTACATTGTGTGAAGACAGAGTGAGACAGATGTGCCTGTGCTGACTTTACTCTGTGGGAAGAGGGAGGGCAGTGGGTGTAAGGGGGGGCAGGGAGGTGCGCAGCCTGAGCCAATCACTGGCATAGCCTTCATAGACTGGCCTCCTTTTATAGGCTGCCGACATGCGTGCTATATTAAAGAGACGCCACCCACAGCTGCACCTGACAATTTACAGCACTGACACCGCATAGAGGGTGGGAAAGAGTGCGGCCCAAGTTTTTATTTGCATCACTTGCAAGAGGGACACTTCATAACTGAAGCTGTGTGGAGTTTACTGCTTTCAAACTCTCCATTTGAAGGAAAAGATCCTTCAAATGTATGAGTTGACAAAGATACTGTACACTGCGTCCTGCTGACTCTGTGCTCTGTGGCCTTGGAGGATTTTTTTTTTTGCCTGGATATGCAAACTTAGCCTTGCTGTGGTTTTTATTTTCTGTTTTTAACTTGTACTGCTGGCTTCTAGAGAAAGTCAAGTGCTCAACATCATAGAATAGCTTAAATTACGTTTTCTCCTGCAGAAGAAGCCAGAAGACTATTATATATTTTCTTCATCCATAGATTGTAGGTGACCATTTTCCTCCATTAATAAAAAGGACCCTCTCCCCTCCTAAAGACTGCTTCAAAGACTAACCATTTTGGACTCCCTTAAGTGGATGTACTTTTCAACTTCAGTTCTGTACAACTTTCTTCATCTAGCAAGTGGAGTAACCCTCACTTGGGACCTTTTTGAGACATCTCTGTGCCCCTACCGTGATGCAGATGGTCATGGTCAAATTTAGTTTTGAACCAACAACCCACTGCAATCCATGAAGAGGTTTGGCAGCCTGAGGAGGAGCAAGAAAAGGAAGGAGCAAGATGGGCTAGGAGGGAGGCATCAGTCCGAGGCATCATGTCTGTCTGGTAATGCGCTGTGCTCGTCACCTGCTCTGTTACTACTTTATCTTAAAATGTTCCTGCAGCGTCCTCCAGTTACAGTACAGTAATCTTGGAATCTTTTTATGTTTACAGTCAAACAGCATACATAGTGAAGTCACTGCTAGTGCACCTTTTTAAGGAAATAAGGTTTCAGATAAATGTATTGTAAACATCAAGACTCAGGGGAGCATCTGTTTTTTATTTGGTATAAATCTATTCCTTGCCTATATACTGTATTCATTATTTACTGTGCATATGGTTGCTGAATATTTTTTGTTGTGGTCTTATATATAGTTTGTATAGTTTAGGTGCTGGTTACATGACTAGTCCCTGCTTTCACAAAAGCATGCAGTACATCTGTACAGATTGTCAGGACACAGCCCAAAGTGGTACAGCTATCTGTGTGGGGTTGACCTGCAGCAAGAGGCTAGCTGAAACTTGATCTAAGTTCATAGAGATGCATCTGCACATTCTACATGATGCTTTATGCATTGTGCTAGACTAATATGTCTCCAGTAATTCATATGTCAAGGCGGTGTTATCTACGACGGACGGTATGTGACAGTAGTCTTGTTAATGCTATGTCTGAATTAAATGGAATACCATAAGTGAGACTTTTCCTTATGGTAAAGTGATTTATAGCCACTCTATTTGAGTCAGTTGAGTCAGTGTCAGTTCAATGTCATTACTTCTGTCCCACATCCTAAGGGAGTCCCTTCAGAATAGCTGCTCCATTTTGAAATCTGTAGGCCTATTTAAATTGACAGGAAGCATTTCAGCTGAAGGAGGAACAGTCAAAACAAGTTGAATTTTGGGGGCTTTTTTCCCTTATGTGTGGGGACAGTATCTCTGTACATAATATTCCTCCAGAAGCAGGTCCTTGAACAGTGACAAAAAAGCACTGACCACCATGCAGACTTACTGCAGTTACTGTTAAGTGTTGGCTCATAATGCTTGATGAGTGAAGCACTGGGACCCACTGTGTGGCACTTTATCACAGATGCTACGGATCCTGATTTAGAGGCAGTCTGACCTCGGTGGAGTAGATGAGAGGAGTCCTGTCACAATTATGTACCTCCATATGTGGATGTAGAAGATGTAGAGTTCATCGTAAAAGACAGTATACGACATGGTGACATCTCTGCCTATACTCTAAAGTCTTATGATCCAGAACCTCTACACTGTGGAAAGTAAACTATGCCGCTTTCAATGTTCACTGCACCGTCTAAGATGCTGACATCTGCATGAGAAATTTCAGCAGTTGCCAAATAGAGGATGTCCATTTGCTGTGTGTTTGAATTGTGACTGCTCATTTAAATGTTTTGCCATGATGCAGTTACCTATGTGAGTTAGAGAACATGCTGTTACTGCAGCGCTGAACAGTCATATCCCTTAACAGTTTACCCAAATAAATTAATTAGTTTGAAACCTTTGTTGCTAACTGGGGGTTACTCACTGTCATATCACCTTTTGCTTCACAGTCCACACACCAGTTCTAACTAGTGCAAACGAAGGCACGTCCTCTGGGCCTGGAGAAGCCTTACTTATGTTAGCTTATGTTGCTGCCAGAGGCACAGTAGCCCCACTTAACTGAAAACACGCTGTCTACTCCTCAGGGGCCACCCAGACTGAGAGGATTCGCTTTTTTGTGGGTGTTATGTTAACACAGCTTGCAGAAAAATTTCAATAGAACAACCAAGTGTGATTAGCCCCTGCTAATCTGCAACCTTCTGCGAACACCTGTGAACCACTGAGCACATCTCACACAACTTCCTAAAGTCCAAGGTGATATCTTCAAATAGCTTGCTTTGTTCAACTAACAGTTAAAAACTGAAAAAATATTCAGTTTAGTTTGATACAAACTGGGAAAAAATTTTTTTTACAAATTGAGAAGCTGGTAACAGAGAATGTTTGGCATTGCCGACCTATGAAAGACATCTGAAAGATGACTGAAATGATAAATTGATGATGAAAATAGTTATTAATCTTCTTTTTCTGTCGATTGTCTAATTGATTATTAAACTAGGATAATTGTTTCAGCTTTGTAAAATGTAAATTATTATTTCTTGATTGATTGATTAATCTTTTGACCTACAATAATCAGAAAATAGTGAAAAATGCCCATTAAAATGTCCCAAATCCTAAGGTGACCTCTTTTTTTTTTATATTGCTTGTTTAGCAGTTGGGACAGTTTTTGTACAGTTTAGTATCACGTAAGACAAAAAAGTAGTAAATCCTCACAATTGTGGAACCAGGAAATATTGTCATTTTTACTTAGAAAATTACTTTAAAAATGAATTAGTTGTAAAATAGTTGCAGATGAATTTTATGAGTCGACTAATTGATTAATTTGACTGATAGTTTCATCTGTAAATAAAACGGTAATAAAGTGGTCAAATGGCAATTAACTGATTATCAGGTTAAGGAGAGATTTACTTTACAAATCAATGCTGCTTGTGTCTCCCTGCGTAAACCGCTCTGTAGTATGTTCTTAGGTAACTTCGCTCTAAAATATTATATACTGCATGTTTTTTTAAATATATGTAAAGTTAAATTGACTGTACTACTTGCAGCAAGGCATCAATTTCCTGTTTCCTGTGTGGTGTCTAGCTTACCCCCTATAAACCAGGCTGAAGAGAGGGCTCCCAGCCCCGCTGTTATCTCCTCCTGTGGAATGTGCCACAACAGCGTGACTAAAATAAGAAGGCTACACAGCGGAAACAGGGTACGCCAAAAAGGGCTGGTGCATGCCAACTAAATGTCAAGAGATAGTGTGGAGTGCACTGACCAAGGAAAAATGTTCACGCAACACACAGGGTTTCATTTATGAAAAATATCTCCTAACTTGAATGTTTTTATTTTTTGTGATTATTATTACTTGAAGATTATATTTAGATAGCAGAAAGTCCTAAGAAAGATGCTAAATACTTTGTACTTTGTCATATGCTTGAATGACTTATAAATGATCTCAGCTCATTTCATATGACTGAGTCAAGTGGGCTGATTTACTGAAACTGCTGCTTATATTTTCACTAGTGCTGGATATGCAATGAAAGATAAAAGACAACACAAAGTCTCGTGGTGGAAGACGTGTGACCCATTTGGTCCACATCACCCATGCCACTCTTTGTCTGGCCTCAGAAATATTGGGGTGGAGCCAGGGCAGCGTGAGTGTCGCGTGTCACCCCGCGTAAGATCGTGACGCCTGATGTGAAAGAGCGTGTGAGGGCTGTCATGTGACTGACACCTTCAACCTGACACTTCCGCAGGAGGAGCTCATGTCACAGACAGACTGTTGGGTTTAATGCGGCTGCTTATGTTGTAATCGGCCTAGTTACTGTGGAGGGGCGCCAGGAACAGGGAAAACACAATCTGCATGATTCATTGTGTTTCTTTTTCCAATATTGATCCATTATGGATCCCTTTTTTTACATCATTCATTTCGGTGAGTTGAACTTTGGAGTGCCATCAAGGGAACACCGAATAATGTAGATGTCAACAGCTGTCTGTTCACTGCAGTGTTATTGAGGAAGTGGTTAAATATAATCAATTACTTGATTAATTGATAATTTATAAACTATTTAAAAAGGGACAATAAAGTAAAAGTAAATATGCAACATCATAGCTGTACTCCAGTAATTTAAAAATGTTGAACCCATTGATTTAAAAATTTTTAGAATTTAAATAAAACGGTTGTCTTTTTGTCATTTTGTTATTGATTATTTGTTTTACAGCGTTTGAGCCTTTCTTTTCTCTTCATCATTATACACATTACATTATAATGTAAAGACATGCAGCCAATTTGTCACTCTAAAAATGTAATGAAGTCCAACCCACAGAGGTGCAACAGGAGCGCTCACTGTTCCGCTTTTGGCCACTGATCCCACACAAGGCTGAAAACAAACAAAAAAGCAAGAGACAAAACAAGTGCAAGCTTGGAGGGCACACTATTGAATGGATTAACAAAAAGGTTTTTGGAAACCTGCGCAGGTGTTTTCACTTCTGGCTAATTAGACTTCTGCTCAGGTTGAAATTGGGCAAACTATAATTACGTTCCCACACAGTCTTCAGGCAAAGTCTAATCAGGCAAAATAAGTGAAAACACCTGTGTGGGTTGACCATGGGCATGTGGGGCCTTGTAAAAATGTAAACAACCTTTTTTAAAATGTTGTGAATTGTATAACATTTTATAGATTTAACAGTATTTTTTAAAACATGAGTTATAGAAGGAGTGGATAGCAAAAACTATTTATGTCTGTAAGTTGCTAATTGTTATTTAAGTTGATATAATGTATACAAGCTCTTTTAGTAATGGTGATTGATTGTAATGCTGCACCCCCGTCTGTCAGCAACTGGGCTGAGGCTTTATCCCTGGTATCTGTGTTGTTTCTCTGTAGCCAGGACCCGCAGCAACCTGATGGATCAGAAATGCATTCCTTCTCTGTAATAGCATGTGACAGCATTGATGGTATCTGAGGCAGTCACGATTGTAGGGCCTCAGTCTTGCCAACTAAGCCTATCAACAATGTCAATCCGCGCTGTGTTTCAGTGTCCCTGGGAACGGCGTATGGATTGACATTGAGAGAAACAAGAGATAAGTTGTGGTATCTATAATTGTGGTCCTTTTATTTTTATCTCTCTGCAGCCTCAGGACTCTCCACACCACCCGCCACCCCAACCCAGTCATCAAGCCAGCCTGTGTTCTCCCAGGAGGCCCAGTCAAGCAGGCCCAGCCCTGAACGCCTGGAGATGAGCTCCCGATCCCGCTCGCTCTTCACACCTCCAGACACAGGACAGCGCCTCACCCTTCCCTCTGCTAAACCACCGATCACTTCCTTGAGCCCCGTGCCATCTACCTCACAACAAGTGAGTCACACTGCAAAAATGCTCTCACTTTAAGAAACCAATTAAAGTTGAATGCCATCATTTTAAAAAGTCACTTTATTTGTTTGCCTCAGAACACTTCAGTCACTGCTTGTGAACGCTGACCAACAAGTGAATGTGACTCAAATAGATTTAGGCGTGACTTCTTTCTTTCACCAGGTAGCATTGTTAAAACATAATCATAAAAATTGTGTGGAGACGGTAGCATTTAATGGCTCCACAAAGTCACTGCTCCCTTTGTTGTTTATGGAGAGATTTGACATCACAGGTACAAAACTAGTTTAAAGGTCACCTATCCAAGGTTCAAGCTTTAGGAGAGAGTGATTTGAGTTCACTAGTAATGACTGAACTGTCCAGGGCTTGAGGAATAACACATGCATGTGAATCTTGAAATAGGTCAAACATTTATTGCTTTTGGTCAAAAATAAGACTGAATTACGCACATAGTCACCAAAGCAAATTCCTCATTTGTGTTAAAAACCACTTGGCATTAAAGCTGTTTCTGATTCTGAATATATGACTAAATGAAATGCTGTCTCTCTGCACTCGTTCAATATCAGTGATGCCGATTCATATTTCCTGAAAAAAAAAAAACTGATAAATTCTGCACGGATCACAAGACTTTAAAACTAATAACAATTTTTCCTTTGTGGCTACATAACAGTCGCCTTACATGCCTTCTGTCCATGAGTCATGTGCTACTTATAAGGGTCATAAGGGTTTTCTGGGACAGTGGTGAACAAAAAGCATGGATGATGCAGATGGCTTTCATTCAAGCTCTGATACTTTCTGAACAGGCTGCGTGTGCGCTATTTGCTCTGAGCATCGGTGGCAAACAGAGGGTGTAAATATTGCCTCTGTATTAAAGCAACATCTTGAACAGCATTAGATGACGGAGTAAGCAGGTGTGCAATTGACTGCTGCTGCAAAAACAACTAAGAAGCAGTTCAGGGTTTTGTCAGAACAGTTTTGTGGGTTTTATGCAGGATTCACCAGTTTGAGTCAGGAGGTGAAGGCAGATTTCCCACAGCTAGTGAGGAATTGCTTCTGTGCCCTTTTCATGAATAATTATCTGAAGGTCTGTCTCCACCTGTCTGCTGTGAGTGATTGTGGATTCTAGCCAGAGAGGGTAAATCAATATTTCATCACCAACATTGTATACTGTTGATATTAATGCCCAAGGACTCATGGTTGTGGTTGAAGAGCAATGAGTCAGTGCCTGTCAGCCTCTCTGTGACCACTCCTTCTTTCCTCTACACCATGCATAATGGAGGCTCACAAAATAATCTTCTGATGCTGTAGTTTACTTTTTGCCAAATCCAATTTCAGAAGCAATTCATTTAATGGATTTGTGTATGGCTGCGTCCCTGGAGTTTGCTGTAATACCTATGCAGGCTGTGCGCCCCGGTGTGATGCTGCAGGGCAAGATTTATGAAAGTGCAGGAGTAGTTGTTGGCGAGAGAAGCGCTGTGTCACCATTGCAGGACGACACTGGGGACGGTGTAGCATCCCAGAGCAGGTATGCAGGCTTTGTTATACTGATGCAGTGGCTTTTTTGGATATACTCGCAAATTAAGGGCCAGGGGAGATCATGTATCAACAAGCAGGCAATTTTGTATGCAAATCTCTCGTCATCTCAGCATGATGCAGCATATTTCATGTTGAGAAGGTGCCTATGTATGTCTATGAGATGCAAATGGCACAATGTGGTGTTTTCTCAAGCTGCCTCAATTACCAAGGCTAAAGCAATTGTTGTTGCTGTAGAGCTCTACCATGTTGCTGTTTTGTCAGAAGCTATTAACTCTTATGGACGTGATAAGGCATCCCCAGCTTCTTGCTGCTAAGCAACGTAAGGGACTTCCTAATATGGTGAAGTAACCAGGTTGCTCTGCATGGAGGGGTGTGTCCACAGCGCGTGGAGCTTCCTGCTTTTTCTCTCCACGCCTCATGTGCGAGCCTGCTCCTGCGGTGAGTGTTGTTTGGCAGATTAAAACTATAACAATGAATTCCGATGGTTTATTGTGGCGGGATTAATTCTCACACGACCGTGTGGTGGCTGTTTGAGCAGCGTCGGCATTGGTTCCCCATTACTGCAGCAAATGGATCAGGACTGTTCCACTGCGAGTTTTTAAGGGGGTGTGTGTAGTCCAACATGAGTCTGCCAGGAAAGTAGCAGCTGTAACAGCACAAGGGGTTTTGTCACGTTACCTGTGTTTGGGCTATTTAGCGGACATGGAGCAGCTTTATGTAACTGGTAAAACGCAGGTGGCGCACTACGTGTTTTTCTTGGTGGTTCTTGGTGTTTTGCGCACTGCACTTGGTGTGACCACAGTCTGCTGGGGCCGCTGGGGAAAAGTCGCTTCACCCAGCTACTCACTCACAAATTTACAGCAAAGTTTTGTTGTGCGCTGCTGCGTGAGGATTTGTGAGGATTTGCTGCGCGCTTCCCTGCAAACTTCTGCCTTTTTTCTCCCTCACAGGTCTACGGTTTATTCGAAGGCATGCTGGAGAAACTTGAACTAGATGATGATGGTGAGTGTCCCTCTGCTCTTTTACTACCTTCAGCCTTCAACGCAACTAGTAATGTAACATAAAGGTGACTCCGTAGCACCAGGAATTTTTCAGGTATTGCAGTTCTAGCCAGACGGATAACGTTAGTCAGACCACGCTACAAATATGCGATTTAAACGTGTTTTTAAAGACTGTGTTCGCAGTGCGTCAGAAATGCGAGGATCCCCTCTACATGCGTCTGAATTGACCGGTTCCTTGTCATAACAGACCCGTTTATCTAAATATCTCAGTCGAATATTTTTAATGAGAATTTTATGCAGTGATCTTGATAAATCATGAATGATGACGTTAGCTACTACCGACTGGCATTTAAAGGAGGTATTAAAGGGCCTCCTATCAACTTCCGATCATGATAATTAAAGCTTTTGAACTCATTGTATTGCAACATGTGAGTAAGGCTGCTACAAAAGTGGAAAAATCATTCAATCTTTGAAATCTCAGAAAAAAGTAATGACAATTTATGTAATTTGTCTGATCAGCAATATTATTTTTTTTTCGATTTACAATGATATAAAACGAGGTAAATAAAAATTTACATTTCAGGAGCTGGAACAAGACTTTTTTTAAACTTTAATGATAAATAATTAAATACTAATTTATTTTGTCAGTAAAAAAGCCTAATAGATTAATCCACTTTGTGTGTGGGGGAACCCTACTGTAATCATCTAACTGAATCATGGTGGACATAAGTTCCTACAGTACTTTTGCTGTCTGTGTTTTTCCACTGTTTCTGTGCTTGTTGGTGCTTAAAGCAGAGCTTAATTATCAGTAAGATGGCGCAGTAAAGTGTCTGTAAGTGGTTCAGAAACATAATGGTTGTTTAGTCTCCCAGTGTGTTTTGTTTCCAGTCTCTCATTATATATTCCCTGTGAGATTTCTCCTTCCTCTAAAAGTACTTTCCTGCTTTTTTCTTTTTACAGCTGCTGAACCTGAGAGTGATATTTACATGCGCTTTATGAAATCCCACAAGTGCTACGACATCGTCCCCACAAGTTCCAAGCTGGTTGTGTTCGACACGGCACTCCAAGTTAGTACTGTGCCTAACGTTTGTTTTGCCTGCAGACAGAGCTTTATATGATAATGTGGTTTCTTGTTTTAAGAACCGAAAGAGGTATTCAGTCAAAGTTAATGTACAATAAAATAAGCGTGAGTATTCGCTTCAGGGCGGTTTCGATGGCTTGGTTGATAGAATTGTCAAAAAGCTGTTAAACAGTAATCCTGAGAGTTTGCCCTCTTTGATGTGTAGATCTTCAACCGCGAAATCCACAGAAGCTCTAATGATGACAGCTAAAACCAACTCAAAGCCGAGGGTTTAGATTGTACTTCACAAGATACATCACGTGTCTCTGCTACAAAATGTCATCAGATGACGGGAGCAGCCAAAGATTATTTTTGATTAGAAATCTTTTTTTTTTTTAGAAGTCTCTTTTTTTGTGTGTGTGTGTTCAAAACCTAAAGATGGTCAATTTAAAGTCATAAAACATTAAAAAGCAGCAAACCTTCACATTTTAGAAGCATGGACATGTGAATATTTGTTTTGATTCAACATCCAAATCGATTATCAGAATTGTTGTGGATTTAATTTTCCACTGATCAGCTAATTATGTATTTCAGCTCCAGATATGATAATCACATTGTTGTGAAGTTTTGTGTTTTATCTCAATGTATAATCTAATTAGATATTTTATGACAACTGTTGCTTGACAGGTTAAGAAAGCTTTCTTTGCCTTGGTAGCCAACGGTGTGCGAGCTGCTCCACTATGGGACACAGAGAAGCAAAGTTTTGTGGGTAAGAACTCCTAAACGTAGCAGACTTTTGCCGTTTTAATGCTTTTTTTGGTGTTTCACATACTAAAATAATTGTTTATAGTTCGTATAATAAGAACTAGAGGCTTTATTGGTAGTTTTGTGTTGACTGTTAGTTTGCAGTTTTCTAGGTTTGTTGCTTTTCAGTCAAAGTAAGGCTTGTTTTACAAAATATGTTTAGTTACCTTTTAGTCTTCTTATTTGCTCTGTAGATTTGACTCTTTAATGAGAATATGCAGTCTGCATATTTTTAGTCCACAGGGGAAAAAAGGCAAAATTGGCATGTTAATTTTATTTCAGATTTTCTCTTAACAGAGATCGAAATTGTCTCTGCTGTGCTGGTGCGCCATTGCTAAATGAACGGAAGAAACGCTGTGTATTAATGCCTCTGGTCATGGTTAGTGGGGCATGATGCTATATTGAGGAGAAGTCGCAGGAGCTGTCACAAACCATTAAGCGCAGCAATGACTCCTCTGTATTGACCAGTGCTCAGAGAGGCTGGAGATAATAAAAAAAATAAATTGCAGCAGACTTCTGTTACTAAGATAGAAGTGAATTTTATTTTTGTGCTGGGTTTTTTTTTTTTTTCTCCTGCGTAGTTTATTGCAAGTCAGCTGTGATGAATAATGAATGCCAAGTCAGCCTGATGATGAAGCGGGGGGTGGGGGTGTTTGGACCACGCCCATGTAAGCACTGTCTCCTCTAACCAACTCCACAATGCCTGCAGGCATGGCGCTCTATGTTGTGTGTTGAAGTAGTGCTTTAACGTCTATTTTCATTGTAGGAATGCTGACAATCACAGATTTCATCATCATACTACACAGATACTATAAGTCACCGATGGTAGGTCCACTTGATAGATAAAGTTTGCATGAGATAAGCTTTCATTGAGGAATTCTGTTTTGTTTTTTTAAACTAACATCTATTTCTTGTATTTCAGGTGCAAATTTATGAATTAGAGGAACATAAGCTTGAGACGTGGAGAGGTTAGCAATCATGATGATGCCGTCGTGTTTTTGTGACTTGCATGTTAGACTTCAGTGCCATTTTATAAGCAGAATATAAAATACATTTAATATTTCATTCATTTTCTTCAGAGGTTTACCTTCAAGCAACATTCAAACCTCTGGTCAACATATCACCTGATGCAAGGTACATTGTCTGTCTCAAAATAAAGAATCTTTCTGTTTTTGCACATGCTTGTGTGCGTGGGAGCAGATGTTTATTGTGCTACTTGTAACTGGTCATTGTGTTTATTGTGTTGCAGCCTGTTTGACGCAGTGTACACCCTCATCAAAAACAAAATTCACCGCCTGCCTGTCATCGACCCCGTCACGGGAAACGCACTTTATATTCTCACGCACAAGAGGATCCTCAAGTTTCTCCAGCTTTTTGTGAGTCCAGCACGGTCACTGTCGGCCTGTCTGTGCATGAATGTCAAGCTTGCACAGCATTTTAATCTATATGATGGATGATTATGACTACTTGTCCAACTTTCACTTGCCTGCTGCCCCCTTGTGGTAAACATGGAAATTTAATACAATGGGATGTGACTTTAATGAATTGGGTGGAGAGTGATCACACTGAACAGGTCCTTGCCTCCCTGTCTGTGCGTTTGTGTTCTCTAGATGTGTGAAATGCCAAAGCCAGCTTTCATGAAGCAGACTCTCGGGGAGCTGGGCATTGGCACGTACCATGACATTGCTTTCATCCATGCGGACACACCCATCATCAAAGCACTCAACATCTTTGTGGAGAGACGAGTGTCTGCCCTGCCTGTGGTGGATGAGTCTGGTAAGATCACAAACATCATTGTTGACAAAGTAAATAATACTAAACAAACTAACTTACTTTCTTACTTGAGTTCTTTGTGCACTCTTTACAGGCAAAGTTGTGGACATTTACTCAAAGTTTGATGTGATTGTAAGTTGAAATTTCTACATTTTCAGTTGTTTTTTTTTTTTTTTGAAGAGACAAAATAACAAAAGTAGATGCTAAAAAATGCATTTTCATGATTGTGTGTAGAACTTGGCTGCTGAGAAGACGTACAACAACCTGGACATCACGGTGACACAGGCGCTGAAACATCGCTGTCAGTACTTCGAAGGAGTCATGAAGTGCCACAAAATGGAAACAATGGAGACAATTGTGGACAGAATAGTCAAAGCTGAAGTGAGATTTGTGACAACGATGTGTGCATACATTTAGTGACCCATGGGGGGGGGGGGGGAGATCAGGACTGATATGAAGTTCATCTGTTTTTGTGTTTTTCTGCTAGGTGCATCGTTTGGTGGTGGTGGACGAGCGCTCCAGCATCGAAGGCATCGTCTCTCTGTCAGACATCCTCCAGGCCCTGGTGCTCAGCCCTGCAGGTATAGATGCTCAGCATTGCTAGCACCAACTCCCCTTCTGTCCTGGACCCTGAGCTCTCTCCCCACCCTGCCCTCTAACCCTGTCCTGGGTAGGAAAACACGTCTACTTTACTCTCGGCTGGTTGTTGCCTGTTGCTGGCTGTAAGGAGGCATGGTGCCCGACGTCCTGTTTGTCCTGCTGGATGCCGCTGTGTGTTATGAGGATTGTTGTCAGGATGAAGAGGCTGTTATTCTCAGTCGGGGCCAGAGACGTCAAGAAGTTTTCTCTTTATTTAATAAGTTCATAGTTGCATATTAGGGCTGAACGATTAATCGTTTTCAAATTGAAATTGTGATTTGAAAGAACGCGATTAGCTAATCGTGAAGACGATGATTAAAATGTAGGTTAATTATACAGCGCATCTGACCCGTTTTAAACAGTCATGCAGATACCGTTGTGTGACAGACTTGCTTCCTGTTATGATCCTACTCACCAATCACAGTGGCACAGGGCATGTACAATTTACAACAACAAACGAAACTGGAGTAAAATGTGGGATAATGGTGTCAACCGAACCGACACAAGCGTTGGCTGTGCCGCGGTTTTGTCCGGCGTCGGCTCACGCTGAAGTGATTCAGCAGCGGAGCGTTTAGCTGCCCTGCGTTGTTGACATGTTAATTTTTCATTTTATGTGATTCAACTACAGATAACAGCTCTCTCTGAGCCGGCTTTGTTCCGCTTTCTGCAGGCTACATATCCATATGGAGCATTTCAGAATAGGTTTTGCTCATCTGATTTTGCTGACTTTTTTTATTTGTTAAACCATGGCTAAGTAGGCTATGCAGTTAAATTGTTTCTCTAAATCGTCTGTTTTAAGTGTTTATTGTTGATATACAATGAGGAGTCTGCAACCAGATTCTCTCTGCTGTTTTGAGTCTGTCTTCCTGCCCGGTTCATCTGCTCTGTGCTTCTTGACGTGGCTTCCCTCAAAAAT
>NW_024043479.1:0-35043 GCF_014851395.1 Micropterus salmoides
TTCTCCCTTCGTGCCGTCCTGTGCTGTGTTCCTTCCCCCTCTGCCGCCTGTCAGAAGGGATGTGGAATGCTGCAGAGGGGAAATGTAGTGTGAAGTGTGTGCTGACAGAGGGGGAAAGAAGCACAGCAGGAGTGAAACTATGTTGTGTGTATGTGTGTCCGTGTATTGTGCATATTTGCACGAGTGTTTGTGAAGCACAATTCCTATAGCATAGTTTAAATGTTTTGGCTAAGATGAGAAGCAATTCTTTGGCAGTTTTTTGGTCTTTTGATCAAAAATGTGATTGCTGTCTTGCAACATATGTAGATATTATTTCAATCTACAGCATCAGAGATGAAAGTAAACCTTGAATAAAACTTTTTGGACTCGATATGCTTTGTATGACATGATAGGCTTAGGCTATTTTAAAGGAATACTTGGGAAATATGCACTTTCTTAAGACTGTACGGTAAATATGAAGCTGCAGCCAGGAAATGTGTTAGAGAAAGTTAGCTTAACTTTGCATAAAGATTGGCTACACAAGAGCTAGCCTGGCTCTGTTCAAAGGTAAAAACACTGTAACTGTCTACCACAACCACTAAAGCTCACTAATTAACACATAACACAAATGTATAAACAACTCATTTTTTTTGGACAGAGCCAGACTAACTGTTTTAAGTCTTTGTTTTAAGCTAAGCTAACTGTCAGCTGGCTGTAATCACTAAGGCTTTAACATCAGAGTAAAAATATGAGGGAAACACTGAAACATTACATTTTTTATTGTTTTTTGTCTGAGTAGTAACATTTGTCAAAAATAAAACTATTCTGGGTGAACACGAACACGATCATATCATAGTGATACAATTTCACTGAAAGCTGATAATATCAAACCCTAAATAGCTACACAAAAATGTCCTGCTAAACCAGATCCTCCTATCTCCTGCCTCAAGCCATGATAGACATTACAATAACATAATTTAGTATTTTTGTGCTACTCCCTGAAAAACACCTGGATACAGTAACTACAATAATGTTATTCTTGGGCCCAGGTGCAGACAGGTGGCAAAATGGGCGGATGTTATTGTGGACTACAACACAGCAGATCCTCTAATCCGCTGGGACTCCTACCAGAACATCTGTGATGGTGAAGGTACTGTTACTATGCTGCATTAGTCATTACATGACTCGCAAGAAGACTTTGTTGTAATAGTGCCAGTAAATATCAGTGGTTCATTTATGAATGGGAGAAGTATGCATAGGGTGTTATTTGGGCATTCAATGAAGTTTTACCTCCCTGTTTTTTTTTTTTTTTTGTTTTTTTTTTGGTATTACTTTTCAGGTATTAAGTGGGTGCTCTCTGTTTCTCACTTACACACAGACACAAACTCTCTTTTGCTCTCAGGGAATGAACACAGCCTGACAGATCTTGTGCTCCACGTTACTGAGGGACTGCAGTGTGATTGCATTAACATGCGCACACAGTCACCACTAGCTTGGTTTATGTTTCAGTCGTTGCCAAGGGGAGTTATTACTCATGAGGTGGACAGGCTCTGTGGAAACAAGACTTCTGTTATTGCAAAAGCTAAAATGTAACTGTTGCAGTATGTTGGGCTCGACAAACAGTGTTGTTTTGGTGTGAAGGAGAGGGAGGATAGTTGTTGTATGTAGGGAATGCTGGGTTCAGAGGAAGAGCAGTTAGTTCTCAAGAGATTTCTATTTTGTTGTTTCATCAAATGAATAGCTTTAACCATCCCACACATGCAGACTCACACACACACACACACATAATCATACACACATAGACACACTCAGAGCCACCCTGGCGGGGCGTCCCGTCCTAGCTGCGGTTGTTGCTCTCCACTCAACCGCAGAATTCACAACAACCTCCCAGAATAGAGCGACGTGGTGGTAGCATTAAAACACAGATCCACCCTTTCCCAGTATTCATAGAGTGTTTTTAAGCTAAGTTCAGCTTGATGAAAATGAGCTGCCTTTTTTTTTCATTTAAAATACCCCAACATGTCCACATAAAGTGTTTTGCACACCTCTGAAAATGCAATGAAAGAGCGAAACACTCAAATTTAAGAATTCATCAAAGCAAAGCAAAGACATCAACAAAGGAGCAATTTTTTCTCTTGCCTTGATTCCAAAGCATTCATGTGGGATATTTACAGCTTTGCTTTCTCATGTAAACACTACATCTGAGAGGGAAGACTGGGAGCTTTGTTGGAATTCTACATCTACTCACCACCAGTCCTCTGGCAGGCCAAGTTTGCATCTGAGAGGCTGTCACTCAGAGGTTGGTCAGGAGGAGGAAGTCTAAAAACGTTTGGCACTGTAGTGCCAATGCTGTGAAAAGAAAATCTCATTTACTTCAATGGTTTTTCTTCAATCTACGCTGAGACTGTGTGTTTATCCCCACCTTGTGAATTAAGAGTTGAATTTTAAAAGATTGTTTTTCCAGAAAGGTTACTTAAGTTTCCTGTCAAAGTAGGCTATTGTCTTTATGTAGAACATAACTTGATTGTAGAAATGAATAGTTGATAGTAAATATTAATGTGAGAAATGCTGAATGGTTATTACTGATGTAAAAATAAAATGCGGTTGTAACAAGGTTATGTCTCAGATATCACTTTGTAGCCTAATTATATATCTCTCTCTATATAATTATATATAATACATAATAAGAGTCATTTCACCCAATTACAAAAAATATATATTTTCTGCTTACCTTGAGCGGTATATAGCCATGCAAATAGTTCTGTGATATCTGTTTCTCAGATTTCCTCTGCCACCCCAATACAGTGTAGGTGAATGGAATTTGGTTTGTGGGGCTCACAGCACTGAAAAATTCAACAGCTACATCTCTTTCTAGAAAAGGTGTTCTTAATACTCTGAATAATCCTCAGACCATGCTATCAACAGTTTTCATAGTGTCTATTTCTATGGCAGAATGTAGTTCCAATAAAAACTGTTAACTGCAACATCAAAAATTGCAATTATACAATACAAAACTCCAAAAAAGACCATATTCCAACTGAGAAAGGCTGGTGTAACATATAGGAAGACCAGACAAAGACCACCAATTCGTCATCCTAGTGAGAATTCTACTAGAAGAACATAAGTTGATGTTTTGGGACGCTAAAGCTGAAATCTCTAAAAAGGGTCTCTCAGGGACAAAAACAATGAAGGGCACAGTGTGGTTAAAAAAATGGCTCAGATGGATATATCTGTAAAATACTTAAGACTTATAGCAAGACAGACATTACATGGACATGGCTGTATGCAAAACCTCTAATGAAGGATCACTGGACAGCAGTTGTCAAAAATAAACTGTATTGAACAACTGTAACCTTTAGACTATAATATGATTGTGTGTGCGAGCGCTGTAACCCTGTTCCAGGACAAGTATTGTGTCACCAATGGCAAACCACACACTGAAAATAGCTATAAAAAACATTGCAAAGAAGTATCAAAGTTGCAAAAAGAGATAACTATTCACAGTTCAGTTTTCAATGTTTTTAGCAGCACTAAAATTGTATTCACCCTCATGATACTAGGTAGAGGCATAATTCTCTGTGATTTCCTGAACTTATACACAAATAAAACTTGTCTGCATGGCAATATACCACCAATTTAACTCTCTTTCATAAAGGAGTTTCCTTCAATAGTTTTTTCCCTTTTTTTTCCTTTATATACACTGTCCTGTACAAACTGTTCACAGTATTTTAAGAGACACTATTCCACTCGCCCCCCTCCTACACACCTGTCTCATAAAATAGATATACATAGTGTTCTAAGTCTGTTCTAAAAGACACATTTCCCAAAGGGTTGTTGTCTATGCATCTGAGGCACATGTAGATGCTTGGGCGGAAGAAAATGAGGGTGACGATGATCATCATTATGCTTTTCGCATTCAGGAGGTGCGGGATGGTAGTAACTGAGATGGAATGGGAAGGTTGGGTAATTGCATAGCCATACACAACCAGACCTCCTTCTGCGCTATGAGAGCAGCTTGAGGAATAGCTCTGGTTTTTGCCGCTCTCTGCACTGTAATTGGTGGATTATTCAGGGACTGACCATACCACAACAACCAACATGATGAATGCTAGATATAAAAGTTTGACTGATTTTCTTAAGCTAAGAACACACTTGGTTAACCATTCATGGGTTTGTTGATGTCAGTGTTATCCCAATAGTAAAACAGTTTTTAAAACAATTGTTGAACCCCATAATTGAGTTTAGGGCACATCTGTTTCTTGCCGATCTTGTACATGAGGACGGCAGGCATGCAATTTCATGACACACAAAAGTGTGAAAAAAAACAACAACTCTGCTGCTGCTTTTCATGAAATTGCCCAGAGCTCCAAGTAGAAGGCAAGGATTGCTTTAATTAAAAGTGTCTTTTTACAGAGTGAAAAAGTCCGGAGCTGCAGGAATGTTGTTTTCATTCTCTGATCCTCTCTGGGCCGCCCTTTCTTTTTCTTTCCCTCTTTTTCCTCCCTTCTCTCCCCAGTGGGGTAGTCCCCTAATGCAGGGCAAGAGTTCGGGTTACTGTGTTCCTCCATCCCGCCTCCACCCCTAGGCCCCGCCCCACTTGTTTACATTCCTCTGCCCTTATTTGGAGATCTCAAGGTCCCCCCCCCCCACCCCCTTGTGTGGAGTGCAAACACTCTAACCTTCTCAGCAGAGAAAGGAAGCAGGGCCAACTTATTTTAAGTCTCTTGATTTGACCCTGACCATTATCTACTGGTTGAAAGCCATGTCCGCTCTCGTGTGTCTGCATTGCCTCCTCTCCTCCACAAGTTTGGTTTTACCGGAGACTATGATTGTCTTGTGTGCTTACCTGGCAGTAGCAGTGAAGGTAAGGGATTTTTTCTTTCTGTGGAGACAGATGAGTGGCCATGAGGGGGAGGGAAAAGAAAAGAGATGCAGGGCGATGACAGGGGTGATAGGGAAAGATGGCCAATGTTGAGGGAAAGGGGAAGTGTCAGTCTCTAAACCTGCTTGCACCTCGCTCGAAGGAATGTTACGAGAGGGATTTGTTGAAAACTCCCGGTGGAACTGACCTGCACGGAGGCCTGAGCTGAGGCTGCTCAAGGCCTTATGCAGGTTCAAGTGGTGTTGGGGTATGCAAGCCATACGTATAGGAGCTTTTGGAGAGGAGGAGGGGGAGCTTTTATCTTGCGTGTCTGGCATTCAGAACCTCCACTCATAGTTTGACTGAAAGGCAAGTACTTAAGGCGGCAGACTGAGGGAAAAGCATAGGAGTCATGTTGCCACTCTGTTTTGTCGAGGGAGAGGGAGAGTGACAGAAATGGCAAGTTTTACTTACTTGGCAACGCAGCTCACTTCTTTTCCTAACTCATTTTGTGTAAGTCTAGAAAGGCTTAACTTGAATTGTGGTGTTCACTCCTGCGATGGATTTGACCCTGCCGTGCAAAGTGACTGACTTCTGTGATTTCTTTTACTTCTCAGGATTAAGGGGGTTGTTTGGACATATGCTGGGGGTCACGGGGCAGGCAAGAGGGAGCAGGGTGGCTTAATCACAGCAGGGTGAGGAATGCAGGGGTCAGACGCTGAAGATCCAGAAGACTCTTATATCTCTTATATAACCTTAGCACGAGGGAACACCTTTGTCTGCTGCACACGCTGCATACACTAGCACCATGGCAGTTCACTTGGTGGCCTGGTGGGAGTTTAATAATTGTTTCTTTTCATGGCAAGATTAGAGGAATATTTGCTTGAAAAAAACTCTGATTAGAATATCATCAAGTGGGATTTGAATCATTTGGGGGATTCTGCTAAGTATCTTCTATGGGTTTATTTTCCGACACATCTAATTGGGTGATTTATCCCACTTCAGTAACATTATTCGCATGCTTTTCCCTGTCATTGTGTTAATTTGCTAGTTATGTGCAGCGTGATGTTTCATCTGTATTGTCTAGAATATTGTCTTTGTCAGGTGAGGGGTGGTTGCAAGTGTTGAGCTTAGTCAACAACTGATTCTGAGTGATGGAGTTTATGGGATGACGTGACATGTGCATGCTGACAGAGACTTGTTTTGTCTGTGGCTTTGTGCCATTTGTGTTCGTCTGCGTGAGTCTCTGCTGTCTGTGTGTCTCTGTGTGTACGTATGCCCAAACCAGCTGACTGTATGAAGCGCTGCATTTCTTCTATTTTGCAGCGCCACGCTCTCAAGGCCTAACCCAGGACAAAGCGGCTAACAAGAGGAGCCCCAACGGAGGAGAGGCCACACTGGGCAGAGGGGCCCGTACAACCTCCGCCACCTCCAGCCCTGACCACAGCGACCACGCCCTCTCTGTCAGCAGTGATTCTGGCCTGTCTAGCACTTCTCTGTGGGCAGACCGACCCACACCTGTCACCGCCACCGCTACCGCCAACGCCATCACCTCCACCATCAAACCTAACCAGGGCCCCAGCCAGCAGGAAAAGGTCCAGCTGAAGCGCCTTTTAAGTGGCTTTGGTGTTGAGGACCCCTCACTGGAGGAGATGGATGATCAAGGCCCTAGAGTGAGCTTCCAGCAGATAGTCCCAGCGCAAGTGCACATCAACGGAGACCCCAGACCCCGAGAGAGAGAAACGGACATCCTGGATGATGAGGTGATCACAGGTCATGATCTGCACAGTGTGGACAGCTTAGGGACCTTATCGTCCTCCTGTCACAAGAGCAGCCAGAACTCCCTCCTGTCAGATGGTTTTGGGAGTCCAGGAGGAGAGGAGCAGCAAAACCAAAGCCAGCACCACCTCCACCACCCTGCACCCCCTCCCATGGAGGAGTATGAGAGGGCCTATGCTGAGACTAGGAGAGGCTGTCTGAGCTCCAGGAGCAACTCTGTGGCCACCTCTAATCCAAGCAGTGCTACCATGCCCAAGCAGCATGTCTACAGACAGGGAAGCTACTCCACACAGTCCTGGGTTCGCCAGCAGCAGATGGTTGCCGCACAACAGTTTCTCTACATGCCAGAGGACGGAAACGATACAGAAAGATACCCTGTGAACAAGCAAGGGAGCAGTTCACCTAAAGCAGGCCTTTCCACAGAACCACAGGGCCCTACTAGGGATGTGACGACAGATGCTCTGAGAAGCGCGGCACCACACACGGAGCAGGCAACTATAAACAATAACAACAACAACAAACGCGATGAGGAGTTCAAATCTCTAACGTTGGACATTGACAACTCCATTGACCAGCTCAACCAGCTGATCATGGACCTGGATCCCACATTTGTGCCGGTACCAAGCCATTGCAGCTCCATCAAGAGGAACGGAGGGGCGCACGTGAACGGCTCAGTCTCCAAATGCTCAAACGACATCAATCTCAGATTCAACGATAATAACACAGCAACCCTGAAAAACACACAGCAGACAGGTAAGATAGTCAGACAGTATGGGTGTGGTGGTGATGGTGTGGTGTGGTCTGGGCGTGTGGTCGTGAAAAGAAATGTGTGACAGTCATTATGAAGCCAGTGAAATTTAGCTAAAAATGTGTAATAAACGGAAAATATCGAAGTAATAAAACAACTTTAATGAATATGATAGGAACATTTTAAAACGTCTTTTCTGTCCAGCAGCATCAGCCTTTCTCCTCCTTCACCACTGTTAAGTTAACTTAACAAAGCGCACCTTCTTTCCCTCCCACCTGGCGTGTTTTAGCAGCAGAAATAGCAGAGTTCTTGCCAGGTTTTCAGATGTTTTCAGTGTGTTTCTAAGGAAAGAGCGGCGTCCAGACTTGTCTGTGGAGCTATCTGACTAGAGGATCAGTATGGTACAGAGAGAGGGAGAGCAGCTGCCATCAACCTTTCTGAACATTGCATCTATCAGTGTTTGACTGTAGACATTGCACGCTGAGGTATACAGATATTTACAAATTCAGAATCCTTAAAATTGTGCTTCCCACAGACTGTATGCCTTGTGTTGTGTGTTGACAAAGTTTTAAGCATTACTTAAAACACACGTAGTCATCTTTAATGCATACTCTCCTTCTCCTCTCTCCTTCTCCCCTTAGTCTCATGCTCATCACACTCCCATCTGTCCGCACTTTCATCCATATCAGTGATATGTCAGTCTGATCTTAAAATGACTCCTTTGATTGTTGTTGTTGTTAGGTTTTTGTTGTGCAGACAGAAGTTATGCAATGACTGCAGTAGATATCCACCAAAGTTATTTCCCCTTTGTTCATGTTGAAACCGATTCCACCCAGGGCCATATTCTAGGATGCCGTCTATAATCTCTCTATAAACACTGCAAACAAATTCAGAATGGGTTTCAGTCACTGTGATTCCAAAGATAGCTCAAGTTTGTTTTCCCTGCAGCCATACAGTGATGATAAACAGAATTGGCTATCTCTTAGGACTATCCCATGCTACAAATATCAGAATTTTTTTTAATCAGATTTGGCTCACCTTACACGTAATCAAGTTTGGTACTATTGACTCAGTAATAGTCGTACTAGGAGCAATGGCACTGCATGGATTTCTTCAGCTGAAAGTCAGTGAGGCAGAGAAAAGGCAGAAAGTTGTCTGGGTGTTAACAGTGCGTGAATCACACTCCAGCATGTACATGTGGTCGAGGGGGGTGTGAGGCACAAGATGGGGAGGCCTGAGGAATTTCCAAGGTAGGAACATGTAAGCCCTGAGGCAACGTTTTTTTTTTTATCCCATTTGATTCCAAAAGCATACCTGTCTGTGCATATCAACAGAAGCGTCATTCCAAGAAACAAATGCTGAAGGCTATAACTTTGCTAATTTGCAAATAACCTGTAGGAAGTAATGGATTGTGTGTTTTTAATGTGGGCTTTTATCAGTTTGCAAAGGTAGCGGAGTCATTTTACACAAGCGTGTTATAAAATTGGAGCAAAGGTTATTTATCATAAAGGAAGGCTTATTAAATTATATCCGTTTCATGATTAATTCATCACATTTAAAGCAATTAGAGTTCTAATGTTGCTTTTTGCTTTATATTTGCATCCAGTATCCATGTAACCAGACCAGTCATTCTCTTCCTGCTTGTGTTCATCACGCCATTGCACCAAGCCCCCATTCTATTATTGTTAACTTTACACCATTTCTATTGAATTTACTTCAACACTCATAGCTTTATCAAGGAGGTGAAGAAAAGAAGGGAGATGGAGGAGGGAGGTTACAGTATTTATGTTGTGTCAAGGGAACTGCGACAGATGTACAGCAACTGATGATAACTCAGGAAGGCAGGGGTGATCTCCACCTGAGGCTAAAGTAAAGTAAAGCTTGCAGGAGAAACTTGGTGCATCATAGAGTACATTTTCAGAAATCATGTAAAGCTAACATAACCTAATGAGAATGCTTTGGGCGAATCCAATAAATTAAATGTCTGACACATCAAGGAAAGTAATCACAATGATGCAATAGTCCTGTAAGGCCAATAGAAGTAAAGTAGCCTTGAGCTGTTGTTCATTGATTTGCAACAGCCTGATGCAACTAAAGACCTTAAAGGAGAGCCGCCTCAGTGGAAATGGTATAGCCAAATCTTTCTTGCCTCACAGTACTGTATCTATCCTCATCCCCAACCCTACTCTAGAGGGTATATTGGGTTACAGAAATGATGGCACTGAAAGTGAGTCATTAGGGAGAAAGAGTATGCATAACACTGTCTGTGTCATCCATACTCACCCCATACAATGTGAGTAATGATCCCTGGCATTAGCGCTTCTGCACTATTAGCATTCTTCAGGCCTGAGAGGTCAGAGCTCACTGGGAGGGCTCAAATTAACAACCTAGTGCTGAGTGGTAGCACTCTTCAGAGTAGTCACAACATTGAACACCCCCCCCCCACACCCCCTCCCCCCACACACACACACACACACACACACACACACACAAACACAAACACACACACACACTCTACACTCTTTAGCCCACCAGCCAGACCCCTGGCATTCCACAGCTGTCCTCTCAAAATATGACTGTAGGCAGTGCCCTGGCATTAGCAGTGTGGTGCTTTCACCTTTATGGACCGACCTTCTTACAGATAGTCTTCCTGAAAATAGCCAGAAAGACGCCAAGCCAGTTTACGGTTGTCTGCATCAACATGTGAATTGAAATCAGTGTCACTGTCAGAGTACACAGTTCAATTTAGAATAGTGCAATAAATCTGAATTAGAAGACTGAATAAGCTGAATCATATTATGATGACATGATCTGAGCAAGCTGTAATTGAAAACCAACACATGCACACATTAAGAGTGCAGTTTAATACATAATTCCTACATCAGTTTGATGTCTTCACACGTGAATACATGTGTTTGAATACATGTTATTATGTTACATTGAAATAAAAATATTTCTTTAATCATATTGCCCAACCCTAGTCTATTATGTCTTAATTTCAGAGTAGACCGACTTTCCATAGTACCTTGACTAGAGAACGATAGTGTTGGATGTGGAAAAAAGTGTTTTTTTTTAATGGTACCAAAGGTCAAAGCACTGTTATTTGTTCTCCTTAATGCGCTTTACTTCCTTGAAATTGGTCATCCCTGTAAATCTGTTTAATGATCTGCTTGCTGTCTACCTGTGTGTATCCAGCTGTCCAGTCCAGTGAGGGGCGGGTGGGTGTCATGCGGAGTCTGAGTCGCCAAGGAAATGACATCACGGATCATCCAGGCTTCTGTAACTCGGGGTGGGGTGGGACAGAGGAGTACAGGGGCCAGCGGACGTACTCCCCCTGTGTGACACAGTCCCAGGTAAATACAGCGTGTGTGTATAGTGCTTGTATTGTAAATGGCTTTTTCCCCGCTTCATTTATCATTCGATTCTGTCTGGTTGGTTTCATTTACTCGTGTGTGTTATTGTTACAGCATCACATGTTGTACAGGAGTGACAGTGCTGACTACAGGGGCCAGGGCCCAGACATGGACAGTGGGGTCGAGGCTGGGAGTGACATGACTCCACCCACTCCTGCCTTCCCTATCTCTCCGCCGACACCTTATGGTAAGTACTATATGTTTCCGGTGTCATTGTAAATACCGGTAGGTTTACTTTTGTTGAGCATTTGTGACCAGCTTTGTTTGTTTAATTTGGTTTAATTAAATGCCCCCTCTCCTGTTTCCTTCTGTATTTTCAGTGAAAAACATATCAGAATTCAATCTCCTCAGGCAAACACCATCTCCTAGCATGCAGTCTTTTGGAGTCTACAGAACAGACCATGGTAGGTTCAAGTCTCTTCAAAAGGCAAACTCACGTGAAGCTGTTATGAAAATTCTTCAGTTTGAGAGAAGAAAGTGGTCTTCCTTTGTGAACTTTTAGCGTTTAAGAATAGACCCTGGAAAACAGAACAATGGTACAGAAAAAACAGTTCTCCGTATGATTTATGGTAAATATTTAAAATGCAGAAAGGTTATAAACACATGGATCAGTTGACTTTTTTCTAAGGTTATGGATTTGAGGCACCTTTATTATAGAAAGTTGACCATGTTTCACAACAAAAAGCCCCCAAAACATTTAGACAGTCTTCTTTGTTTTCCACTATACCTCTTTTAAATACATTAACCACATAAAGTAGTAGTAATAGTGAGTGACTAAAAGACATATGATGAGTGAGAGGTAATTGTAAGAATCTTGTTTCACGTCTGCCCTGTGACTGCCTGTTTGGATCCACTACCTCATTAGAACAGAGCTGTTTCAGGTCCCCCTTGCTTTACCTAATAATGGTGACATTGTTGTTGGTTGGAATTTTTGCAGTCTTGAGACAGAGCCTGAAAACAAAGAGGTCTCATAAATACAAAAGCAGGGAGATTCCTAACCAGTCTTTGCCCTTCGTGTTTGGTTTTTGGAGAATGTCTGCGTGGCTGCGGTCTGAAGAGAAAACTTTTTTAGATCTTACATTGTTGTTCTTTAGATTAGAACTGAGCTGTTTTTGTGTCTTTTTTTTGTATTGATGTTGTTTTTCCTGTGGTGTTTATCTGAGGTGGAATTCACCCTGGCTGTAAGATTCTCAGAGATGGAAAGAGATGAGCATTTATAGCGCTTTGTAGCATCAGCATCTCTGGACTTCATTGTAAATTCCAAAGTCATTTTATTGTCTACTCAATGTTGTTGTTTTTTGATCAGTGTTGTCACAGAGGCACAATATTGTACATGTTGGGAGCTGCCCACATACAGATGGACCATCTCTACTCTTAACGTGAACTTTCATTCTGCTTTGACCTCATATGGACTTATTTCCATCTACAGTATATCAAAAGGTTGTAGGGCAGATCTGTGCCGCTGCTGAGCCTCTAACTACCTCAGACGCTCAGGCAAGAATCACCACATTCAGTCCTGCCACATTTCCATGGTAACTGTGGGTCAGGAAGTACGGCACAAAAAAACTTTTCTTCCCCAGTGAAAGTGTCTCTGGGTACACAGAGGGGTTGTAGGGACAAGAAGAAACCAGCAACTCTTTCAGCTTTGCACCTTTTGCTTCTATAAAAGTTACCCAGAGAAAACCTGGCTGTAAAGCCTGAGTAGAAACATGAGGTTTTAGATGTCAGTGGCTATGATTGATTGACATGATTATCTAAAAGCCTAATGTTAGAGGGCTTTTAATTTCTAGCTGCAATGAAGTCTGATTTGTTGACTCTGTGGGTTGTGGCAGGGGTAATTGGTGATTGGTTTTATATAGATTGATGGCCGGTTCAAGGCCACATGGACAGTTTTCATTTAATTTAAATTCCAATATTGATTGTTTGTTACATGAAAGAATCCAGAGCTCCTTCCCAAGGGATTTTTTTCCATAATCCATGGCTGTTTTTTCTCGTATGATACAGTACCATGTGTTACAGCAAGTTATTTTAACTTTTTGGTTTTGTGCAGTTTTTCTCTCAGTGATTGTTGTAAAAATGTGTTTTAGATTCAGTGTCATTTGTTTTCATTTAATTCAGCATTTAAAAAAAACAGCTCCTGACCGCAATAAATGTGTGTGAATTTCGGTTTCTGATGTGTTTTCTTGGTCTCGCACAGAACCCCGGGGATATTCAGAGATGATCAGTCATGTTGGAGTTGACGGTTTACCAGACTCCTCCATCAACTGCCACAGGACGCTAAGTGCTACACACACGTCTTCTATTGTTGGGACCCTTCAGCGGACAGACAGGTACAGATCTGTGCTATCCAGAAACTTAAAGCAGCAATTTTTTAATGCTAGAAGGCAGAATTCCTAAAACAAACTTACGACTAAGGTTTTGATTTCCAGTGAGGTGGGATTAACAGCACATTTCTATATCAATTACAATGTGTCTTCTCCTTTAATGCTAACACCAGTGATATAAACAGTAAGTCAAATTCCATCAACCTGTTTTTATGTACGTTTTCAATTTGTGTTTAAAAACCACATTGAAAAGAAATTCCAAATAAAAGTAGACAGTTATTACACTTGGCTAAGGTGAAAAAGCTTGTGTATTGATAAAAAAACAAATGCAACTAAGTAAAACTATTTATCTAGCAAATAAATAATGACGTACACAAAGCATGTGATTTAAAGGTCACTCGTCACTGACTAGAAATGACAGCAGATGAAGACACTTCTGAGTTGAGCAAAGAGGAGACTGTAACCATCGTCAAATTATTACAAGAAATAATCATAAATGCAATATTTTCACCAGATTTGCATTTTCTTTTGCCGATTATCTGGAAATGCGTTTAAAATGTGTTCTACATTTGATTGGAAACTTGACTTAACTTTATTTAATGTACGTTTATGACCTTTTTCTCTGAACTTAAGTTCAACCATGAACCAGTCCTGGCCAGAGCATCCCGTCCTGAGCCGCCACTCCTCTCTGAGCACCTACCCCTCTCCCAGACACCCACTGCAGCACGCCATGTCACTGGACTACAGCCACCACTCTCCTCCCCTGCACCACCCCCACATCCACCCTGCCCCCAATGCACATAGCTCTCCTCGAAGCAGCCAGCGAAGCTGTTTGGCTCGCTATGCCCTCAGCCGCAGTCCCGCTCAATGCTTTGATGAGCAGGATGACTCTGGCCTCAGCTATGGCACAGACTGTCCAAACTCCACCTCTTCCCTGCTGAGAAATGGAGGCATGGACAGGGAACATTTGACCTCCATGGATGGGCAGAATCAGTCACAGCTGTCTCAGATGCACCCCCCACTTCTGCCTGAGAAGAAGAGGGCATCAGATGGGGAGCATTCGCTGGGAACAGCGTCTCCAGCTCACAGTGGGTTCTCGAGTCCCCACAGTGGGAGCACCCTGAGTATTCCCTTCCCTAATGTTTTGCCTGACCTCTCAGCTCAGATGCCGGGCACAGCCTCACCTCTGCCAGGTAAGCTGCAGTCCCCTGAAGGTTATTTCTCATAATCAATATTGTACTGATTATTTGACTGATATTTATGTGTTTTTTTCCAGATGTACTGACCAGTAAGCAGGATACAGTAAAATTTGTGCAGGACACCTCAAAATTCTGGTACAAACCAGATATCTCAAGGGATCACGGTAGGCTACCAGTGTCCACTTTTGTTCCAGGGTAATCAAAGAAAATCAACTTTTTTGCAGAACTATAGAGCTGCCTCACAATAACATACATTTCTGTTCATGCAGCCATTTCAGTCTTGAAGGACAAGGAGCCTGGCTGCTTCATCGTGCGGGACAGCCATTCCTTTAGAGGGGCCTATGGACTGGCAATGAAGGTGGCTACTCCCCCACCCTCAGTTCTCCAGCAGTCCAAGAAAGGTACGGTAGATGGGGACAAAAATGTCTGTGGTAGGGTATATTGAACTGTAGTCAGTCAGCATGATTAGCCTAACTCTGTCCAAAATGAAAAAAAAACATGCTTGCCAACATCTCTAATGCTGACTTATTAAAATTGTGTATTTTGTGTGTTTAACATTTACACAAATGTAAATGTAAAAGCATTAGTTTGTATTCTAAGGGTTACATGTAAGAGCTATTTCTTGTTTAACAAGAAATTGCTAGCTTGTTACTGTACATAACTTCCACAGTAACAACAGGTTTTTTGTATGGTTTAAACAAACAAATTACAACATGTTAATTAGTAAGCTTTATAAGTGTTGGTAGTTTTTTCAATCAATTTTGGACACAGCAAAGTTAGCTTCCCCCTCCTTCTAGACTTCATGCTAAGCTAGGCGAAAATCCTCCCGACTGCATCTCCAGAAATGAGATTGGTTTCAGCCTGCTCATTTTAGTACGGGAAAGAAAGCAAATAAGAGTATTTTCCCCAAAAGGTAAATTATTCTTTCAGTTATTATAGTGAGGATAACAGCGATTATTCTAGTTGTACAGAGATCCTGGGAATCATATGTCACACAATCACACAAAAAGCTATCTACAGTTACAGCCCACTGTACTCACCTTCTCATGCTGGAACATGAGAGTCCCTCCCTCTGTTTGTGTGTGAGAGCTACTCACTCTATGTTTCTCTCCTGGGCATCATCATGATGAAGCCAAACAGACCCCTTTTGCCTGACAGCCTTAGATGTACGGCTAATGTTTCACCTCTTAACAGAGGGTGTGCCGGGTCCATAAGCCTACTCTGATCCCAGAGCCTTCTCCTGGGAATCTTTCTGCCCCACATAACTCTGTCTGATATGGATGTAATATCCTGTGACAGGGGTCAAAAAAGGCTGCTGGTTTATTTACTTCTTAGTGTGTTTGTTTTGCATGTCCAGGAAATACGGAGGGAGGGATTTTTGGGAAAGAAAACAAAGTCTCTGGAAGAATCTGGCCAAACATTCTCTGGCCATGTTTCAACATGAAAACAAAGGCTGATTGAGTGATGATAGTGAATTACGCATCACTTTTTCTTATTCAAAAAAGGGCCAGAGGATATTAATTCCCACGCAATGTGTATTAAAACAAGTAGGACTATTTATAAGGTATATGTTTTTTGTCAAAACCAACATGAGGACTCAAAGAATGCCCTTATGCCCTTCTTGCACCAGCCCACCACAGCGTTCAACCCTTTCATTTTATCCCCCACTCACACCTGTCCTTTTGTTTGCCCTCACCCCTTCGCAATCCAACGGCACCTGTGGTGACATCATGACACGGTCCTTCTCCACACTTTCAGCTTAGGGCATTGAGGCTCCTCATAAGTGTGAAACCCAACCCACCTTAAGGAGCGGGCCTTTCTCCAAGCCTTTGTGTCAAGACATTCCTCACATAGACCCCTCCTGCCCCCTCAGTGGCGCTTCTGTTGAATCATAATCCCATTAATCTCTGGAGAGCTTGAATGTAGCGATTTAATGTTTTTATGTAACTCTTCAAGGCTGGGAAATTACGTGTTGTACTGAGATACATGCTTGGAGCTATTATGTGGGTCAGAGTAAAACAGAGGACAGTTTTGCTAAAACAGACACGTGGTGCGGTATTAATTATCTCTCTCATTTCTTTCTCTATCTTCTGTCATTTTTTCTAACAGGAGGCGATCTAGCCAATGAATTAGTACGCCATTTCCTGATTGAGTGTACACAGAAAGGAGTGCGGTTGAAGGGTTGCCCCAATGAGCCCTATTTTGGTGAGTACCTAACTCTGTTAAAACCTGTCCCTTCACAGCTGGTTTGCAACAGTGACATCTCCTGGCTGTTTAGCTACACTGCACAAAGTGCAAGACTCCAAGCACCATACTGCCCTCTATTGGTGTACGGAGCATTGTACCACTGGCTTGTGATGCCCTTTATCCAAAACCTTTAATTTCATGTCCAATGCTTTTATCAGTCCTTTTTTGACTGGAATTGTGTTTTTTTTTTTCCTGGCCCCTGAGTAGCTATCAGCAGCTATCTGTTGTTGTTGTTGTTGTTTTGGCTACTACATGGACAATCAATCAAATCAACTAGGCGGTCATTCCATTGAACGTTTTATTTTTGTCTTCTTTTTAGCAATATCTTTGCATTGTGTGTTCCTTTTTTTTTTTCTTTTTTTTTTAGATATACAGTAAATTATTAATTGTGTGGCAGTTTTTTTGCAACGTAAAATCTCACTGTGGTATGGATTTGACATCTTATTTTTTTGTAGGAAGCTTAACTGCACTGGTCTGCCAACATTCTATCACTCCTTTGGCCCTGCCCTGCAAACTCATCATACCAGACAGCGGTAAACGTTCAACACATTCACAGACCTACTTTTATAGAGGAAGATGATGGTCAGATAGAATAATAAACTATTATTTAGGTTTTGTGGCTACCCATATCTGCCAGTCTGTCTGTTTAGCTGTCTGGCCATTTTAGGTTTTTACTAAATAATCTCACTGACGTTATTGCTTTTCTTGTTCATAGATCCTCTTGAAGATGTTGTGGAGACTACATCACATTCAGTCACCAACTCTGCCGCTGAGCTGCTAAAACAGGGCGCAGGTAATCAGGCGTCTAAGATGCTTTGAATAGCCATTGTGACAAAGCAATGACGGCATGGTACACAAACAATACTTGTGTGCAATTCTGTGATACTTTTGGAAATGAGCGCATCCACACTTACCCACACATTATTCCTTGTCCTGTTATTATGGATGGTGGGGCTGAGTCACTGAATACACTTGCTCTACACTTACTTGCACTTAGCAGTTGTGATGTGAGTTTAATTTGAATCGTTGTGTTCCTGCAGCCTGCAATGTGTGGTACCTATGCTCTGTGGAGATGGAGTCGCTAACGGGCGTCCAGGCGGTGCAGAAAGCCACCAGTATGACTCTGAGTGCCGACCCTCCACCAACCTCCACTGTAGTCCACTTCAAAGTGTCCTCCCAGGGAATCACCCTCACAGACAACCAGAGGAAGTGAGTACCACACAGGCATATTTACACCACGGATACATGCACAGGCTTATTTCTCACAATAACCACCCCCTGTCTCCTTTTAGGCTCTTCTTCAGGAGGCATTACAATGTCAATACGGTCATATTTTGTGCATTGGACCCTCAAGATAGAAAGTGAGTATTACTGATTTATAGTTTGAACATATAATGTAAGTGCTTGTCATGTTAGGCAAACCTGTTATTTTTCCAACCAGGTATGGTGTGTCAAAATGTATCCTGGAAAATCTCATGGCCAATGGCAAATGACAAAAAACCCCAAAAACTTTACATTGTCACTGGTAATTTTAAATGTGCCAGTGGAAAGTAAGGTTCAGTGTATTTAACAAGCTCTACTAAGCCAATGACACTATTGTCCTCTTTTCACCTCTCACAGGTGGAATAATGATGGCTGCTCTTCAGCAAAGTAAGTAAATTATTATTATTTTCACATTGCTACAACCAGAGCAGCATTAAAGCAGTTATTTGTAAAGTGACATGGTCAGTTTGAGGCAGATGACAGCGCTGCTATTAAGTACTTTGCTCCACCTCTCCAGGATCTTTGGCTTTGTGGCGAGGAAAACTGGCACTTCTATGGACAATGTCTGCCACCTGTTTGCAGAGCATGACCCCGAGCAACCAGCAAGCGCCATTGTGAACTTTGTTTCCAAGGTGATGATTGGCTCGCAGAAGAGTAAGTAGGCCTGCAACGGACTGAGCTGATCTCCTGGATAGACTTTTACTCAGAGTAGAAACATGGGATAAAAACTGAAAGGCTGAAGAAAGGACAAAATGTCAGGACTGAAGACGGCAGTGACATTAAACGTGGATATTAACTGGATGTTCAATACGTAATGATCACTAACCAGCACCAGGACATTTAATGACATATTTTAATAGAAAAATATAACCCCCCTTCTGTTGTTCTTCTTTCCTATAAAAATTAACTATAAAGTAGCCAAGAAAGAAAACAACTAAATCATAAGAAATGTGTAATAATTATTTACTGGTTTACAGTTATAATGTCTTATACAGTTAGATATAGTCATGCTCAACATATTTTTAGTACATAACACACATAACATAAAGGCTGCTTTTCTTATTCGTGTGTAGCAGTAATATGGAAAAATCAAGAAAAACTTGTGTTGTTGCATGTCATGTTTTTGTCTCTAATATTTAACCACAACAAACATAATTCAAGATATTAACATTCTAAAGTTGTAGCCGATGTAGAAGCACCTCTGATCTCCATCTGTCCAGCGTGCAGTATTTTCAAGTGGCATTTAAAATGTGGTGAAGCAGTGAGCAAATATGTATAATTTGAACTTTGGGAATAGGCTGTCGCATACAGGATGATCTTATTTTATCTATGCAATGTCAAATTTTATTTTTTTAAACCATGACCTTCTGTACATGTGCAGCATGTATGTGGCTTCTTTGAACTTGTTAAATAATTTTCTTCTTAAGATATATGATTGTGCGTGTGTGTTGAAAAGAGAGAACCCATAGAAAATATTTTAATTAAACCCTAATATATTGACTTGACTCGAGTTGGTTAAAGACACATCAGTACTTTGCGTAGTGGCACACCACTCAGCTGCCAAAATTGTACTTTATTTTGAACTCTTTGGGAGCTAAATAACAGCACTGCAGTGTTTCAGTATCAAAAATGCATCACTGTCCTTCATTTTGTACATTTAATTTGAATAAAAAAAAAAGACATAGGCTGCTATATAGAGAGAACAAATATTGTATTATGCTTTAGTCTTGTACAAGTTCTTCAAAGAAAGAAAACGCTCAGTGTTGGAATTGCAAAAATAAATTTAGGATTTGATATACTCCTTTAGTTGTCAGTGACATGTTCACTAAACTTGCTGTGGCCATTTAATCCAGAGAGGGACCTACCACCACAATGCAGCTGTGTTTTTATTATGTATTACCTGTTGTCATCATTTTAATGACCTAATCTGTACCTCATACTTATCTCATACAATATGTGCTTCTGTGTATAACATGTTACATGTGAACAGTTAATTTGTATATTGATATTGCATTGTTTGATGCGTTCTGTAAATAAACAAAATGAAACATTTGTTTAATCATGGTGACCTGTTAACCCCTGACATGGACAGGAACAGTTGCCAAACAATGTCAGTTCCCGGCAAAGGCGATTTCTCAGTGATTTACACTACACGGTTTTTGTATGACTTAAACAAACAAGGTAAAACGTGTTATATTAACATTGGTAACTGGATGTTGTTATCCCCTGTGTCCCCATATCCAGGCTTTGTGCTAAGCTATCTTAGCCAACTTCTGGCAGTAGAAGCCTCATAGTTAGCAAATAGACGCGAGGGTGGTCAACATTATTATCTAACGTTACTCACGGCTAGAAAGCAACTAAGCACATTTCCAAAAATGTTGAACTTTTCTATTAACATACAGTTTTCTATTTTTGTGACAGCGTCACATAACGGTATGTCTATATTCTGTATCGGTTTGTTCTAGCTTTGTATTGAAGCACTCTGATATTTACACTGAGTGAAATATTCAAAGCCAAGACTGCATGTTTTGCATGACTGCACCTTTCCGTCTTACAGACATAGTCTACATGTCTTGTGAATCATTTTATAGCTTACATTTTCTTAAAATTCAGAATCTTATTTGGTAACGTCATAGACTTTGGGTCTCCACTAGAATTTTCTGTGGATTTGGATAATGCTTGGCTGAACAACATGCGTTTGTAATAACTGACCCACTGACAGGCTGGCTGCTATGTAAGGGGTAAGGCACACTGCTGAACCAAAGACCATGCACAGGTCTTGGCTGATCTTATCTTCCAATAGTAGCTAATCTCACAATACAAAGGAGGATTTGAAAAGTAAGCAGATCATGACTCTATAGCCCAGGGGTCAGGAATGAGGAAAATCTGCTGGTAAAATAAACTATCTGTAGAGAAAATAATACAGTTCAATTTGCTGCCAGCAGAGGACACCAGCAACACAACACTTTTGAACCTGCACAAGCGGAGTAGTTTTGTGACGTGGCTTATTTATCCAGTCAAAATTAACATTCTTAGCTGTAGCCCAAAGGTGAAATAGTAATGGCAACCACCACTAGCCTACCACATCTTTTAAGGAGGCCTACATACAAGTATCGTGCATCTGTGCCTTTCTTTCTCAGTACATGTGCACAGATCCAACACCATGTCCACTCTCACATTTATGAAGTGCAGTAAAAGAGGGTTTTACCTCCACACAAGCCTGGACTGGTTACCCTAATGGTGCTGAGACGGAATAAAATTGCAGAGCTTAACCAAAGAGGGAGGAAGGTGTAATGGGGTGGACCGTCCCTCCTACCCACTTACTACTGTCCCTCTGCAGGTGGTGAAAGTGAAGAATTCCCGGGGAGGGCAGGAAGGAAGCGAAGGCCCAGGTGTGGCGACTGCAGAGAGCCCAGAGCCCATCTTCCTCTGTTATTTAGTGCGGAGTGGCCTCGAAATAAAAGAAGCCGGGGAAAGTCCAGAAAACCAAGCAACATTATTAGACTGCAGAGGAATCTGTCAGGGTAGACAATATTTCACTCCGGTAATAACAGTGTGTGAGCATGAGATGTAGGCCGAACTCGAAACTGCAATGATTCCCATCAAACTTGATTTATATGTCTTATTATTTACTATTACCAAGCTGATTAATGCGATAGGAGAATCTACTTTAAAAAAACAAAACAGAAATTGCCCCAGAGTTAGGCTTGTTTTCCTACCATGAACATTCACATGGCGACAGTTGATGAGGTGCTGTAATATAATCACTGCTATTGTGTTGACATTCCTGATCTGAGCAAGGACCCGTAACAGACACTGATTGAGGCTGTCACATACAGTATACCTGCCTCAACAAATACCAGCTTTCTAATAAACTTCACAGATTTCCACAAGTCTCTCCTAGCGGCCTGAAGCCAATCAAGTTTCACTTTGCAGATAATGTGGAAGTGAAAGGCCCTGTTTTTCAGGCTGACAGAGCCCATTCTCATTCCTCCAGCACCCCAGCTCTGCAGCATTTTTACGACCACTTAATTAGAGGGGCAGGGCTCATCTCTTTCCTCTGAGGCAGAATAAAGGTTGGGGAGCAAAAATAGAAAGTGCATTCTGGGATGGCCGCACAATTTGAGGCCCCTGTTTGGTATTTGGCAGACGCCAAAACCTCAAAACGCACTGAGATTAATTGTGAGGCTTCGGGTCAGGTCAAGACAATGGCCAACACCATCACCATTAGTTATTTTCATCATTTCAGAATGTGTGTCAAGTGTCAAAGCTGCATATTTCTGTTCCATACCCAGAGAGAATGTGACAGTTTGGGATGTATTGTTGTCATGACCACACTAAAAAGTGAGTTACAGAGCTCACGGGTACGCCGTGACTGTGGCTGTGGAGGGGTCTCAATAGGCCATGGTCATAGTTACTGATCTTGAAACAACAAGCAATGAGGTCAAGTGTGTTTACATCACAGTTTAAGCAAAGGTGTTGGTCTCTGGCCAAGAGCAGAGGCCCCTGACTTTGTTTGAGCGATGTGCCCCCCTGTGCCCCATCAGATGAGCTCAAGAACCAACCAAAATGCTCCAAAAAAGTTCATTTTAAAAGATTTTAAATGGGAAGTGTTTTAAAAGTGGATACTGACACAATCGTCTTTATTCAATCCATGACATAGGACCTTTGTTTTAAATCAAGTATCTTTCAAGTTTGCAAGTGTATTGTGTGTGTGGGTGGGTGTCGGGGAGTTGGAGCGTACTAAAAATTAAATGTCTCGCCAATTTTATTGTAACTTCTGAATAGTTTCCTGTTGGCCATACAGTGTACCTTATATCTCTCATTTACCTAAATGTTTCTTCTGCAATGGCTTTTCACAATTCTCTGTCACATAGACCAACAAAATAAACTAAACCAAACATAAACTAAGCACAAAAGACAACAGACAGGAATAATGTAAAATATAAATAACAGGAAAAACTATACAACTTTTTTCACTTGCGTACTTGTACTATAGAAAGTAAATTAGATTAGCTGGGTGAACCTGCCAGACTCACTGACTGTGCATGATAACTCTGTCTTTTCTCTTCATTTTCTACATCAAACCACATCTTGCAACCACAGACCACCATCACTTATAAAATAAATGGAGCATTGTAGTGCCTGCATCTGCAAGGGATATTCCCTCCTCCACCAAACCATAATTTTGTCCTTGTTCACGAGTAACGGCTTGTTGGTGTCCGTGAGAAAAAGATACATGACTGTGCAAGAATATGACATTCACAATAACATGTGAGTTAATGTACGATACATGTTCACCTAATGTGTCCTTATGAGACAGAGAAATACAGACATAGGAAGTGATACTGTCTAGGGGGTGGGGGTGGGTGTTGGGGTTGGAGCCCAATGTGAGCGGCGCCACTCTCAGCCCACTTCCAAGCACTCAGCAATCCGTCAGGCTGAGTGCTGAGTGTTCCTCTCTCTCCATCCTCCACTTTGCTCAGACCTAATTACAGCCTTGGACTGCCTCAGGGGCCAAGCCTCCAGAAATGGGGACCATGACAGCTTCATGAACAGACCACTCCAAAAAAAATAAATAAATAACCAACCTTGGAATAAGATGAAAGGTGGCCTTTGCCCCTTTGGCTCTTTATTTTGTCCACTATTCAGACCACATCTAATAATCGGATAATTGTTGAAGCTCTGTATGGGTGCCAGCCGGAGCAGAATCAAAGGGAAAAGATCGTATTAATCATAATGGAGACCTTTGCATCCAGTTCATCTGTAATGAGTTTCTGCTTGAAAAGCCCTAAGACGGGGACACTTAAATGAGAAGCGGTCATAAGACTGTGGGGGGAAAAAAGAATAACAATGACCGTACCAGACTTGTCATGTGATCTGTGGCAGCCTCATTCCTAAACAGGCCCGCCCCTCCCCTCTTACTCCAACACACCTACATACAATATGTACCCACACACTCTCTCTCCACACACACACAGACACACCGGACGCCCACTGCCCTCTCAAATTCCAGCTAAGAATGGGGAAAGAGTTGGTCTGTGTTTGAGACTTAGGGGCATGCACACACATCCTTCTCGTGGATTAACCCAGACATGTTCTGCAGACCTCCAGCTGATAAAACTATGTGCTTTTCATTCTGTGAGCTTTGGCCCTTGATACAGATTCTTGTGCTTTTCCCCATCACTACAGTAACACCATCACCTCTGTCTTTGCACTGAACACAGACAAAATCACACTAACAGAGTCAGAAATGGGGAAGCTCCCAAAAAGAAACATTATTACATATGACACATCAAAATAATACAAAATATCAAAATCAAAATAATAACACTTTCAATAATAGTCCCTGAAGGACTTTTTATGTAAAAAAACCCGGAAATCTCCATGACAAGAAAATGTTCCACCAGCGCTGTGAACATAACATAACATCTTTTTTCATAATTTGGACAGACTGATGTTTAATAATTGAGCTTTCCGCATTGTAATGGTTTGTCTGGCGATAGAAATGTGATAGTTAAAGCAGCATTATTTAAAAAAGTGGCTCACAGCTATGCAAAGCAGCAGCCTATGGCTTTTAGAAGAAACTGAGAATATGTGTGACACCCAGGAGGCAGGCATAAAATTTAGCCAAGGGCTTCAGTTCAGTAAGCTGCAGCACAACTGCTGGAGCCAATGCAGACCACTCTCGGAGCTTCAAGCAAGTGTATTTCTGATTTGCCCAAATCATCTTAAAACTGTGGAAAGTTGCTCTGAATTAGCCTTTGCAAGCAAGTTTCGTTAAACTCATGTACAGTAATATCCTGTGTGTGCAAAAGCAAATTCTTCACACTCCATCTTTATTGAGTGGCTGCTCTGCGGGATGACATTCCTTAAGTACATGGCTCCCTGTGCCCAATGCTCTCCTCTGCTATGCTGAATATGCACAGGTGGCCGAGAGACTCGCTTCCAAAGAGGGAGGAAAATCAGCAGGCTTTTTTTCAGCTTATGAAACAAATGTTTGGCATTCCACTGAGCACTGCTCTGCTGTAGACCTGTCTGTTAGCAGGCGGCAGTGCGCCAGGGCTTGTTGGCAACTGATTTGACACTGGCTTCCAAGAAATTTCAAAAGCAAAGAGGAACTGTACACCTCGCCTCTCCTGCTGTTATTCTTTTGGGGTATTTTTTTTTACATTTTGTGCTGATGTATCTATCATCTGTAACCCATTAATAGTGGAGCTAAAAACGCCACAGATGTAATTACTCAGGAATTTTCTCACTTACACGTGTGGTGTGTGTCCTTATTTTAAGGTCTGCTTTGTAGCACTGACAAATGACTAGAACAGGCACAACTATGCCACACTTCCTAATAACAACTTCAGAGACCACTGCTTTACTGTATATGTGAGGAACGGGTGCATAAGGTGCTGGGGTTTTTTGGAGTCAAAAACACTGAATACCATCACCTTGAATTATGTTCGGCTGGTGAAATATTCTACATGTTTCTCCACTGATGGCTGAATTGTACTTTGACTTTCTTCTGGCCTCCATGAAACTTGTTTACTATAAAATCTCATCACTTACATCATCTTTAAAATTCTGCCCTGCAACAAACATTAAGTCTGCACATAAGTACAGGTTGATGCTACTTATTTTAGCATCAACCTGTTTATTTGTTACCTTTTGAAGCCAGTTCTGCAGAATGACTTTAAGGTGAATAAAGAGATAAACTATATCTACATTATATAACCTGCATACAAGCACGCAAGCAAGAGGAGACGTGTAGACCTGTCCCACAGTTAATAAAGTTGTTGGATTTTCGCTAATATTATACACTGCTCAAAAAAAGTAGGAAACAATTAATCGTCACAGTTTAACATAATGTCACTTAATCTTCAGGGATATCAATCTGTCCAGTTAGGAAGCATAAGTGATTGTGAGTCACTGTCACTTGTTTTGGTGCAAATGAAAGTGACAACAGGTGCATTGTAGAGGCAACAGCAAGATAACCCCCCCCCCCAAGAGGGAATAGTTTTGCTGGTGGTGGCTCTCTCTTTATCTTTCCTGACTGATTGTTCTCTAGTTTTGCATTTTGCTAGTGTCCATGTCACTACTGATTTGGCATGAGTCAGAACCTGCAGCCAGTTCAAGTTGCACAGGTAGTCCAGCTACTCCAGGATGGCACATCTGTACATGCCGTCACAAGAAGGTTTGCTGTGTCTCCCAACACATTCTCTACAGGGTTGTAGAAGGGCATCAACACAGCAGCAGGACCAGTATCTGCTCCTTTGTGAGAGGAGGAACAGGCGGGGCACTGCCAGAACCCTACAAAAGGCCTCCAGTGGGTATGTTTCTGACCAAACTGTCAGAAACAGACTCTAGGGTGGAATGAGGGATCAACATCCTCTAGTGGGATCTGTTCTCACAGGTGAAAGAGTCTGGAGACACCGCGGTTATGGCTATGCTGCCTGCAACATCACCCAGCATGACCAGTTTGGCGGTGGTCACTGGTGGTTTTGGGGAGGCATATCCTTGGAGGGTCACACAGACCTTCACATGCTAGCCAACTGTATCCTGTCTGTTGTTAGGTACCACAATGAAATCCTCAGAGCCATTGTGAGACCTTATGCTGGTCCAGTTGGCCCTGGGTTCCTCCTGGTGCAGGACAATGCCCAGCTTCATTTAGCCCAAATGTGTAGGCAGTTCCTTGATGATGAAGGCATTGATGCAATTGACTGTCCCTAACATTCCCCAGACTTGAATCCAATTGAGAACCTCTGGGACATTATCGGTGCATCAGACGCTGCCAAGTAGGTCCACAGACTGTCCAGGAGCTCACGGATGCCCTGATCATGTGCCATTTCATCAGGAGCAAGCCCAGATGTTGTCGGAAGTGCTTACAGGCATGTGGGGGCCATATTCACTACTGGGTCACATTATGAGTTGCGTTGATTTTGGTTTCCACTGAACATCATTTTCTTCTGAATGAATTATACAATGTACAGTAAAGACTTTGAACTTCGAACTATTTCATTCATTGAGCTCTAATGTGTGATTTAAGTTTTCCCTTAATTTGAGCAGTGTATATTAAGTGTATAAATTCATGTTATGTACTGTGGTGGGAGTAGTAAAATGTAGACAAGTACAGACAATTTTCAACAGTAAAAGTAGGCATTATGCAGACTGACTTCCTATCATACATTATAATATAGCCTATACTGATCAATTAATGTGTCTGCAGCATTTTAATATTCTAGAAGGTCAAGGTGGAGAATTTCATATGTTATCAAATAAACTTAGTGGAGTGCAAAGTACAATATTTGCCTCTAAAATGTAGGGGAGAATGAAGTGGGGAGTAAAGTAGGCATACAAGTACCACAGAAGTGTACTTAAGTACTTGAGTAAATGTACTCAGTCCACCGTTTTTTTGTCTATTATTTAATATGGCCTCTGTTGCAGGGCTGCACTGTTGTGGCTTATAATGCATCAAAGCTGAAAATAATCATCTTATCCATGGATTGGTCACAGTTTATGCGTTTAAACAGGTCATGCAGGGTCATGTGAAGCAGCTTCTTGGGCTACAGGCAAACACACGCACACACATAGGCTATACTCCTGTGAACACTAGTACATAAACACACTTACACACTTACAAGTAACAACACTAAACACACATGCAAACATGGAAAAAATGCACATAAGCATAGCAGAGGCCATTTAAGCCTCTTAAATCCACTGTAAGATTATTAGAGCTGGACGAGAAAGATCTAAATGTCCGACACACACACACACACACACACACACACACACACACACACACACACACAAATGGCGCCCCCTATGAATGAAACTATGCACGGCAGATGCTTGGACCTACTCGTGTGTGGGCCCTTCAAACTGAGAGTTCATACATTAAAAACATTTGTGTATGTTTTTCTTTTGGGTGGTAGGCGATGATTATGTCCTTGACAAATGCATTAAATATGGAAATGAATTCGGGAATATTACCATAACTAAAACCGCCAGCTAAAAAGTTGGCTAAAAAGTTGATCCACTTTTATTTTATTCAAAATAAATTAAAAGAGCCATGCCGTACATGTTATTCTAATGGTCTGTAAAAGCCCCGTCATATTGCCCTGATGGCTTTAAACGGCCGTCGAGGCAATTCATCAGTAGACCACAAGCTATTCGGGGGTGTGACTACAGTCACTGGGGTCTATATATTGAGATGTTTTGGCCGGCGGCCTTATGTGAATGAGAGAGAAGCTGCCCAGTGAAAAGTCACCACAGTAGAACGGCTCCTCACTTTGACAACACATATGCTCTCAGACGCCACAATGGATTCCTGCTTTCGCGCATTTTGCATGACTTTTGTTCTGGCGTCGTTCACCCGGAGGTCAGGTGCGGTCGGACCGGTTATCAAATGCGAGCCATGTGATGCTGGAGCGCGGCTTTTGTGCAAGCCTTTACCCAAGGACTGCGCCGAGAAAATCCGCGAACCGGGCTGCGGCTGCTGCATGACCTGCGCGCTGAGCTTCGGCCAGCCGTGCGGCGTGTACACCGGGAAATGTGGCTCCGGACTGACTTGTCAGCATCAGCCCGGAGAGACGAAACCTCTGCAGGCTCTACTGGAGGGACGGGGGATTTGTGCAAACGCTACCAATAAGCGATTTATCCCCAGACCAACACCTCCAGTCAACGAACTGCCAGGTAGTTTTTGTGCGTGCACTTTCTTATAGCCTATGCGTCACCTGCGCACTTTAGATAATTTATAACTGTTTATTAACGACGAATAACGTTTTTAAAGAGTTGTATACACGCATCAATGTGCAATAACTGTACAGTTTATTTATTTATTTATTTATTTGTTTATCTGTTACAAGCTTAAACAAAAAGTCAGACGTGGTGATAAGCAGCAGAGCAGTAGTTAGAAATTTATTATGTCAATTTTGGGGATGTGTCTATTGTGATGCACAAGTGATAATCAAGTGACATACAATGAGAGCAGTAGACTACATCCAGCTGAAAACGCTAATTGATTTCACAACCTCTCTTCATTCATGGGAAGAGAATGTGGAAGATGAGACAGGTTGAAGCATAAGATTTTAGAGCCCTAGTAAGAATTTGATTGTTTGAAGGAGAGGTGAAACTCAAGGTGTTCCGCTCAGGCTGAAGATCCGGACCTCGCTAAAGCCATTAGCAAAGACTAAATGCTGATTTTCAGATTAGACTGATTTTGTCTACCCTGAGATAGTGTAACTACTTAGCTTGTACTCATAAGGGAAAGGGACTACAGGGAGTCAAGGTTTAAGGTACAGACATATTTGGAATCAAGTGGTGGTTGTCATCTTGCAGATTGTCATCTCAGGAAATGCTTTTGAAAAAAATCATTATGTCTGAATCAGCATTCAGAAATCCAGCAAAAAAAACAAACAACAAACTTCCTTAAATGTAATATTATATCCTAGTGTACTGTTGTGTAAATAAACATCTTGTTCTGAAACTTTAGCAGACAATATTGAGACCCAGGACGAGGAGAGGAATTCCACCGGCTCAGGCCTTCAAACCTCGTACAGCACCCACAGACCCGTGCAACCCCGAGACCTCCACTCCATCCTTTTTCCCCTCTACCAAATCAGAGGTCCTGAGAAGGGAGCAGCAGAAGAGAAGCCAGAGCTTTAAAATGGAGGAGCTCCCGGGACGACTCATCACAGACCAACAAAACTTCTCTCTAGAGACCAAACAGGAGCCTGAGTATGTAAGTACCACAACCAATATTTTACTGTCTTCAGACCATACTGGAGGAATGTTTTTCTCCTCTTCCTCTGTGTTTTGGTGTTTTTCTCCCCCTGCGGGTGATGAAATGTTTTGGGTAGTGGTGCTGATGGTTGGCAGGCATCGTGAGCAGTAGAATGGCATGGCAGAGAGCGGGTACGATGGCCCTGCGGCTGACCTGGGTCAGGCGGTTGTTTGGCCACAAGGCGTCCGCGTGCCGGGTGTATTGGGAGCCAGCGAATGATGGATTGGCCTATGTGAGTGCCTGTTGGGAAGCCCTGCTGCTATTTTGATCTAGTCTTTGGCCAGGGAAGTGAGCACACACTAGTAATGGGCTTTGACTGGTTGCTTTGATTAGTGACTGGAGTAGTTGGACTTGAGGACAAGCCTTTTGGCTCCTTCTTTGAGCTCTTTGAATTCACTTTATCCCCCATTCTTTGTGTAAAGCATAAGAGTTCTAAGCAGATTTCGTAAACTGTTAAGCCACTACAAGTCGGTCAGATGAATTACTTTCTCATCCGTCGCCCCTTTGATATCGCAGCCACCATTGTTTAGGTATTATAGCGGAGCAGTGTGTGATGCAGCGTGAGTCAGCTTTGTTAACATCTTTAGTAAAAAACAGAGTTCATCTCAAAATCACACTGCAAAACGAAATAGCATGTGCTAACAACATCAGCTGCACTCTGATTTTTCTTGAAGTTTGTGCTGGAGATGTTTAAGAACTGGAGAAAGTACACTAACTGCCTATGTGTTCCCTCACCTGTAGGGTCCCTGTCGGAGAGAGATTGAGAGCATTCTCAGCAGCCTCAAGATTTCAGACATTCTCAACCCCAGAGGTTTCCGCATACCTAACTGTGACAAGAAGGGCTTCTATAAGAAAAAGCAGGTAAAAAAAAGCACATTCTAAAATCACTAAAATATAGATTTGTGCATCAATTTCATGAGAGGCTGCACATTATTCAAACATCTGCTTGATAAAAACTTGTTTACAATCTTGAAGGGCTGTAAAAAGGAAACCAGCATTTCCCTTTTTACATGTTGCATTAACAAAGATTAACTGCTGAAGTCTAGTGACTCAAACTTCAGGGCTCGCGCAGCACAATTACAGATTTGTAGCTGTCCTCCTGTATTCATTGGTAGTTATTAGAGCCTCATCACTGCACCACCACACCAGTGAGGTAGACCCTAGCCACTGGCACTGGAGACAGGAACCACAGGGGCCAAACCCCAGTGGGGTTGACGGCCGGGACGATGGCCGTTTTTAATGGGAACCCTCCCAGGGAGACAGACGTCAAGGTGGCCACCGGCAACCGATGCACTCCCCCCATAATTGCTGGACTTTTGAGAAGCAAACACAAAAATAGAGCTGCAGCTATCCCCACGCTCACATGGTTCACCCACGATCGGGTTGTAATAAATGAGTGGTTCTGACGCATTCATATGGAGGCACTTAGGGCTCCCGCGCCACTGCATCACCGAGGCAGCTTTTCTTATAACATATCAGTCCCTCCTGCTTAATGGAAGTGTTCTCCTTGACCCGCAATCATCTCATAACCAGCCCCACAACGGCAGGCTTATTGTCTTTGTTTATGTAGAATGGACCTAGTGTACTGCACTGAGCCCTGAGGCGCTGAAGGAGTGGCAGATATTTTATGTTGGTCAGTTTAATTTGGACGTTTGCATGATTTTAAGTAAAAACATCTCTTATTACAGCTCTTAATAACAGTAAATGTTCTTTTAGAGGAAAAAAAACTACCCAGGACAGATTTAATGCTGGAAGCAGATGCACTTTTTTTCAGTAAACTGCTTAGTTTTGATCACTGTTTTCTTTACCAAACAATTTGTGATACTTTTGTGTACAGCCAACATTTTAAACCCCTTATGTTCACACAAAATGTTGTGAAGATAATATATGAGTTTTTAAAATTCAACACATGGCATGATCTATTGTATTTCCTATTCAACGGTGATCTGACAACAATGGAGTCCTACTTCAGCTCAGCTCAGCCTCTCAGTCAAACCCCCTCTGAAATATTGAACTAAATCCGGATGTCTTCCTTCCTGATCAGCTCTGACTCCTTTGTGGAGCAGCAGCACAGTTACTTTAGCCCTTGAAATGAATGGCTGCATGTTTTACTAGAGTGGAGGTTGACCTTTAGTAAAATTGGCAGTAAAATAACAGCCCTTGGGTAGCTCCACAGACTCTGTAAGTCATTTGTAGTACCCATAATTTGGAGCAGTGGGGTATAATCAGCAACAGATGATTCGCACTGGCCACCAGCTTCTGAAAATAGATCTTGGTTCTCAGTTGTTCACAAACGGGGCTAAGCAAATATTTTACCAGGTTTCTGTTTACCTTAAAGGTCTCTATATGTGTGTGTAACAGGAGGTAGACCATAAAAGCAGCTCAAAATACCACAGCGTGTTGGATAACCAAGGCTGCGTCTACTCAGCACAATCTGACCATTAATGCCTCTTAACTATTGCTGTTCTACTTCATTGAGTAAAGTGGCTTATTACCTGTAATGCTGTATATTCATCTGGATTTGCACATTGCACATTACCCCCCAATCCCCCATTTGTCTTCCCCCCCTTCACCTTGTCCCCTCTTCACTTTCAGTGCCGTCCATCCAAAGGCAGAAAGCGAGGCTTCTGTTGGTGTGTGGACAAATATGGGCAGCCTTTGCCAGGTTTTGATGGGAAGGAGCGAGGAGACGCCCAGTACTACAACTCCGAGAGCCAATAGGAGCAGAGCTGGATGGAGGGAGGGAGGGTGGGAGTGAGAGCAAGGAGAATTGTAAACAAATGGAGACACTGAGGATATTTGGAGAAGGGACAAGAGATGGCTCAGCCGATTTATGGATGTTTCTATTGGCTGCCTGCGGGACCTTTTCTGAGGCAGAGCATGGAGAACAGAGGAAGAGTACCAGGAGGAAAAAGCCTCCGTGTCACAGATACAGTCAGAACATTTCTGCGATGGATGGATTCTTCATAAGCTGTTTGTCTCTGACCCAACGAGGACAGCTTCTGAGAAGAGGAAACACTTTATCTCAGAAGCCCTCTTCTGATTATAAAACGCGGAGACATTCGTACCTGTCACAAACATTGATGAGAGTGCTCTTCATTTACGCACAATTAAGCGGCATTGCACATGTGTACACGCTTGTGATGTGTAATCATAATTTGTATGCTTGTGATTTGTTACGAGGACATTGTGGGGGGTCAACAACAACCATAAAATGTATGTATGTATGAATATGTCTTTCAGACTAAGCATGCAGTGCCTTACTATGAATTCCTATTCCTATGAATTCCATTTCTTCCGGTCGCGTCCTGCTCCTCTGGGAGTTGGACTGGACTGTGCAGCTCGAACACTACAGTGCGTATTAAGTTTTTTTTATGCTGGATCTCAAGCCACAGAAAGAGGGACAATTCCCTTAATCTGTACTGTGGTTGTTACTGTTTTGTTGTCAATTTGCATAAGCTGAATTTCTGGGATAAAGGCCACAAACCATTATCTCTGATCTCTGTGTAGCCGGTGATCATTTTCATCACTTGCCTTGGTTTGAGTAAATACACTATTTGCATGAACAATGCAACCCTCAGAGGTCTATTTTTACTTAATAAAGGCAGTATAAAGTTATCCAGGTATTGCATTTTCATTTTTACTTATCTTCATCTTCTCTTGTTTTGAGTGTGTTTGAAACACCATTTTGGATGCGGAAAAACACATTCACACATGACCCCATCATGATGAAATAACATTTTAATTGTAATACACATCCACAGAATTAGAAGAATATTACATTGTTTCCATAAAACCAATAATGAAATAGCAGCATTCCTCACAAACAATTTATCCCATTGCACACAAGCTCAAAAGCAAACAAAAGCATAAATACATGAGTGAATCATAATAAATACTTGAATAGATGCGATGGGTCAAAAAAGACAAATAAAAAGTCTCTAATATGAGAAAGGTGTAGCTGAGAAGAGCCCTCAGTAATCCTAAACCTGTGGACCTGCAGAGACTAGTAGAGGTAGACAAATGCAGAACAACCTATCCCAAACCTCACGGTGGCTTGGATGAGTCCTGATATGTTTGTGCGTGGCCACCGAGCACATACTTGCGGCACTTTAAGTATTTCCCCCAATACCCATTGAGGAAACGCCAATGGAGATACATTCAGACAATGTCAACAATGTTGAATGAATGAGCGGCTGTGTTGTTTCGTGCTGTGCACAACTCCAGTTTTGAATGAATAAAAAAAAAAAGATCCTGAAGACTGAAATGGGCTTGGCAGAACTTTGGACCTGTGGTTTTGAGCAATGGAGTTATTTAGTCAGAAACACAAATGTATACAGTGTCGCCCTATTTACAATCACAAAAAATAGGCAAACATATAAAATATCTAAAAATGACAAATGGTTAATGTTAGAAAGAATATACAAGCACTGAATAAATAAGTCTTGATACATACATCATGTAAATAAAATGAGAGGAAATTTTCTCCTCTGAAATAGGATGTTACATTTGTCAGTTCATCAGGTGGTTTCATGTTGATTTACACTTTTACCGGATGTTAAGTTATGACACACGTTTGCTTGTGTCTACGTGTGTTTATGTATGTGCCTGTGTGTGTGTGTGAGCGTGTTTATAAGTGACAACAGTGTCCATCCTTCAGTAAGCGACTTCTTGATGACACTCTGAGTCACCCAGCAGGTCACTCGATCCAGGGATCTTCTTCCCATTCCAGGAAGAGACACACCAGCAGCGAGCGGGTGGCCCAACCAGAGATGACTCACACTGGAAGAGAAACAGAGATGGGGAAACCACATGAATAAGTCACCCGGTAGTTAAGGACGAATCTCTCTCAACAGGGGGGATGATTTTTTCTTTTTTGTGAAGTCCTAAAATTCTCACCTGCTTGGCCTTGTAGAAGCCGTGCTTATCACAGTTGGGGAGATAGAAAGTTGTGAACTTCTCTCCCAGTTTCTGCTGAGAGCTGGCTATTATGTCCAGTGCTGCATGCAGCTCAATGTGACAGGGACCCTGTGCATGAAAGAAAGACAAACAGTGAGAACCACACTCACATATAAACAAATACACCATATTATTCACTGCAAAATTGTGTTAATCCCAGTTATCTCCATGTGCACTCAAAACCAAGTGTTCCCTCTAGTGGAAAGGAGGTAAATTACTTTGAATCGTCTTCATTAATTAGGTGATCTTTTCTCACCTGTTGTACCAGCTTGTTGCGGATGGCATTGACCATGGTCTTGATACTCTCCTGGCCCTCAGCAGTGTCTTGGTTGTCAAAGGGAAGGTTGAGACCCAACATGTAGTGTAGGGAGCTGTGATCAGGGACTCCATCAGCTTCCTCTGTAAAGGTTTCAAAAATTAATTTTGACTTTAATGTTAAAAAGATTACAGTTGATCAGACATTTTAGATTTGTAATTTTTCCTTTGTTGCTT